>NC_057419.1:129537785-129546540 GCF_019320065.1 Cervus canadensis | reverse complement strand
ATTGCCATACTGCTCCATCCAGAGCTTTCCCACAATGATGTTGTGCACACAGCAGGTAGGATTCACTCACGTATATGCTTCATTGTGTTCAAGGAGCTCCAACGTCATGGTTCCTTTGGGTTCTGCTTCTATGCTTTTCCCCCAGAACTTGTTTGGGATTGATTGAGCCATGAAAGATGAAATCATTGTTTAATCCTTCAGCATGAAATGCACTAATGGGTGGGTGATGGCTGACATGCTCAGAGATGAGTCTGAAACCAAGGTCATCTCGAACTAATTCATAAGTCTCTCCCAGAAGTGGGTTGAAAGGCTTTCCAGTGCGTTCCCACTGAGAAGCAACAGCAGAGACAACAAAGGCAGCTACCCACTGCATCCTTTCCACAGGATCTGCAAACCAACTGGCCTTGTGGATGAGGTATGCATGCTCCATGTATTCAATGAGTCGCTGGAGGAAGCTCAAAGGCTCATTAAATATAACTGGCATGGTGATCTTGGAGAGTTCCGTTCTGATACATTTTCTGAGGCTGCTCCAGATACTGAAGTCATTTCTGGAAAACATAGGGGAGGGCAGGCTTGTTCTGTGTTTTTTGATGCCTTTGGAGAACACGTCTTCACTACCAGAGTCCTTGCCTTCCGACATTCTGTGCTGTCTACTGCTCCGGGCGCTCTGCTTCCTCTTCCAAGGAGTGCGTGGTCGGTCACTGCTTCCAGTCTGCTCGGGGACAGAGCTCGCCCTCACTCAAGATGCTCAGAGGCGGGGAGCCTTTGACCAGAGAATGCTCTAATTCGTGATGTTCAGTGGCTAGAGTAGCCAGCGCTTCTGATAAAAATTTGGTTTTTCTCTTGTTCCTGTTCCAATTTCAAATTCCTCGCCTGGGCCGGGGCCCGGGCTCTCCCTGGCGGCTCACTCCGCCTGGTGCTGCTCGCTCCGCCCGGGGCTGCTCGAGGCTCCCGCACGAATGCGCTCGGCCTGTCCTTCCGCCTTTTTTCCCAGCCCAGCCGGGAGGTGCGATCAAGGGCGACACCGCAAGGTCTCCCTAAGTCACCTTCGCGCGGTCCGCCCCCGGCTCCGGAGAGGTCGAGCAGGAGAGAGGCGCGGCCCAGGACCAACGCCCGGGCTGCCCGCGGTCCACGCTGGCCGGTCGGCTGCACCGCCGCCCTCCGGGGCTCCCGCCGGCCTGGTAAATAGTTTTTGAACACCCACTATATGCCAGGCATTGAGTTAAGCACTGGCGATACAGCCAGAGCAAAGGCACTCGAATCCCCACACTCTAGAACTTACATGAGAGAGCACAGCAGAATCGCACATGCATAATACATAACAAATGGAGCTAAGTGCTATAAAGAACATTGGAGCAAGGGAAGGGGATGAGAGAGCGTGCCCGGGGAGGGGGCATGTCATCGTATATAGGGTGGTCAGGGAGGGTCTCTTTCTGATAAGGTGACATTTGAGCAGAGACCTAAATGAAGCAGATAATCTGGGATAACAGCATTCCAGACAGAGGACACCAAGTACAAAAGCCCTGAGGCAGGAAAGTGCCCAATTTGTCCTGAGAACAGTGAGGAAGGAATTTAACGATCTGTTTTGGAGAGCCCATACAGAATGAACTCAAGGAAGAGGAAAGAACTGTAAGATGAGATAAGAGAAGTAATGGGGGGTGAGGGCAGACTGTGTACAGCTTTATGAGCCATTGCAAGAACTTGAGGTTTTATTGTCGGTGACAAGGAGGGTCACTGGGAGGTTTGAAGCAGAGGACTCACATGATCTGACACTGGCTTTAGAAAGGATCCTTCTGGAACTTATGGGGGGTAGTGGAAATGTTTTATATCTTAACTGGGGTGTTTGTTACACTAGTGTCTACATTTGTCAAACTCATTGGAATGTACATGTATGTGCATTTCATTGTATGTGATTAATATTTCATTAAGAAATACCTTCAAGTCAAAGGAGAAAAAAGAAACTGGTTGCTATGTAGAAAATACTCCAGGGTAGGCAGGTCAGGGGATGGAGCGGAGAGATCAGAAGGCTACTGCTATTGTCCAGGTGAGAGATGGCAAGTGCTTCAAACCAGGTGGTGATGAGAAGGGGTCAGATTCTAGATGTAGTCTGAAGATAAAACTGACAAGGTGTCTTGGCACGTTAGATATGAGGTGTTAGATAAAGAGTCAAGGTGACTCCAAGATTTTTGACTTGAGTAACTGGGTGGAAAGTGGTACCATTTAGTGAGATGGAGAAAGGCACACACAGAAGAGTACATAAAACACAACTTTGCAGTATAACAAGTAGCTACATAGGAAGCCTTGGCATAACCAGCACCCAGGTCAAGAAATACAAAACTAACAATGCTCAAGAAGCCCCTCAAGTATCCGGATTCTCCAGATCGCACACACAGGTAACCACTCTGCTGATTTTTATGGTAATCACTCCCTTGCTCTTTTCCCATTGATCTTCCTCTTTAGCTATTTCTCTCTCCTTCCCTCTCACCAAGCCAAGAATAATGTATATTAGTATCTTTCATTTTCTCCTAACAGCTTTACTGAGATACAACTTACATATCATATAATTCATCATTTTAAAATATGCCCTTGAGTGGCTTTCATTCACAAGTATATTCACAAGGTTATGCAACCATCCCCACTATAATTTCAGAACATTTTCTCAATACTTCAAAAACAAAAGCATATCCTATATCTGAAACTAACACAATAGTGTAAATCAACTATGTTCCAATAAAATTAAAAATTTTAAAAATTTGCTAATAATAAAAAAGAAAAGCATACCCATTAGCAGTCACTCTCCATCTCCCCATTCAGTAATCTTTCTGTCTCTATATATTTACCTCTCCTGGACATTTCATATCAATGGAATCATATTGGGTTGGCCCAAAAGTTCATTTGGGTTTTTTATGGAAAAACTGGACTGAACTTTTGGGCCAACCCAATACAATGTGTGGCCTTTTGTGTCTGCCTGCTTTCACTTAGCGTGTTCTCAAAGTTCATCCATATTGTCGAGTATATCAATACATTCCTTAACGTGTCTGAGTAATACTCCATTTTACAGAGATACTACCTTTTGTTTATCCATTTATCAATTGATGGACTTTAGATTGTTTCCACGTTTTGGCTATTATGAGTAATGATATGTTCATGGGCACACACATCTGTGTTTATGTGTATCTTCATTTCTCTTGGGGAGATATATAGGAGTGGAAATGCTGTTATATGGTTAACTCCTTAACCTTTTTAAAACTGTTTTTTAACTGAAATGAAATTCACATAACATTAAATTAACCAATTTAAAGTGGTTAATTTTAATAAAGTGAACAGTTTGGTGGCATTCACAATGTTGTGAAACTACTGTGCGTGTGTGCTCAGTCACTTCAGTCGTGTCCGACTCTTTGTGACCCCATGGACCATAGCCCGCCAGGCTCTGCTGTCCATGGGATTCTCCAGGCAAGAACACTGGAGTGGGTTGCCATTTCCTTCTCCAATGCATGAAAGTGAAAAGTGAAAGTGAAGTCTCTCAGTCGTATCCGACTCTTAGTGACCCCATGGACTGCAGCCCACCAGGCTTCTCCGTCCATGGGATTTTCCAGGCAAGAGTACTGGAGTGGGTTGCCATTGCCTTCTCCTATGAAACTACTAGCTCTATATAATTACAAAACATTTTCATCACCCCAGAAGAAAACCTCATACCCACTAAGTAAATGCTCCCGAGTCTCTCCTCTCAGCATCTTCCGGCAACCACCAATCTGCATTGTTTCCATGGATTTAGCTATTCTAAATACTTCATGTAAGAGGAATCATACAGTATGTAGTCTTGTGTCTGGCTTTCACTTAATACAATGTTTTCAAGGTTCATTCACATTGTAGTATGTATATGTATCAGCACTTCCTTTTTGAAGCTGAATAATATTCCATTGTATGTATACACCACAATTTATTATCCATCTTTCTGTTGATGGATATTTTTGTATTTTCCACCTTTAGGCGATTGTGAATAGTGCTGCTCTGAAAAATGAGTGTCTATATCTTTGAGTACCTGTTTTCCAATTCTTTTGAGTATTCACCTAGGAGTATCGCTTCTCGGCCTTTTGGCTAAGATCAAGTGAGTATTCATTCACCTAGGAGTAGAATTGCTGGGTCATATGGTAATGCTATCTTTAACTTTTTGAAGCACTGGCAAACTGTCTTCTTTTAGCAGCTAAGGCATTTTATTTAGGAAACCCGAACAAACTTCTTTTTTAATTTACGTATTTTTAATTGAAGGATAATTGCTTTACAGTATTGTGTTGGTTTCTGCCATACATCAACATGAATCAGCCATAAGTATACATATGTCCCCTCCCTCTTGAACTTCCCTCCCACCCCTCTAGGTCTGAACAAACTTTTGGCCAACCCAGTATATTCCTACCAGCAGTGTAAGAGGGCTCCAGTTTCTCCACATCACCAGCACTTGTTATTTCCCTTTTTCTTAAAAGCAATCCTAGTAGGTGTGAAGCGGTATCTCATCATGGCTTGGATTTGTACTTCCCTAGTGACTAATGCCTGAGCATCTTTACATGTGCGTGTTGGCCATTGTATGTCATCTTTGGTGAAATGTCTATTTAAGTCCTTTACCCATTTTTTAATTGGGTTTTTTGACTCTGGGTTGTTCAGTTGTAAGATTTCTTTATATATTCTGGACACCAGGGCCATATCAGATAAATAATGTACAAAATTTTTCTCCCAATCTGAGTTGTCTTTTTACTTTCTTGTTGGTATTCTTTGAACCATAAAAGGTTTTGATTTTGATGAAGTACAATTTAACCACTTTTCTTGTTATTCATGCTTCTGGTGTCACATCTGAAAATACATTGATAAATCTGAAGTCATAGAGATTTACCCTTATGTTTTCAAGAGTTTTATAGTTTTAACTCTTTCATTTAGGTTTTTGATCCATTTTAATTTTTGTGTATGGCATAGGATAAGGGTTTGATTTCATTCTTTGGCCTGTGGCTATCCAGTGATCTAGCACCATTTGTTGAAAAGACCATTGAATGTTCTTGGTACTCATAAAATGAATCAGTTGACTGTAACCAAGTGGGCTTGTTTCTGGACTCTCAGTTCTACTCCATTTACCTATATGTCTATTCTTATGCCAGTACTATAAGGTCTTGATTACTGTCATTTTATAGAAAGTTTTAAAATCAGAAGTGTGAACCTCCTTATTGTTTTGGATATTCTGGATCTCCAAAATTCCTTATGAATGTTTGAGTCAGCTCATCAACTTCTACAAATAAATCAGCTGGGATTTTAATAGAGATTTCACTGAATCTGTAAATCAATTTAGGGATTATTTCCATCTAAATAATGTTAACTAATATGGGTAATTCCCTGGTGGTCCTGTGGTTAGGACTACATGCTTTCACTGCAGGGGGCCTGGGCTCGACCCCTGGTCAGGAACTAAGATCCTGCAAGCTGAGAGGTGGCAAGGCCAAAAATAAATAGATAAACAATATTAATTAATAGTAATCTTCTAATCAAACTCAGTGAACATAGGATGGTTTTCCACTCATTTTAATCTTTAATTTCTTTTACAATTATTCAAGTATTCATTTGTAATCCTTTTTATCTGTATGGGATCAGCAGTAATGTGCCCTCCTCATTTCTTTTGTTTTTTCCTTTTTTGGCCATGCTGCATGTCTTGTGGATATAAGTTCCCTGACCAGGAACTAAACCCAGGCTGGGCAGTGAAATGCTAAGTTCTAACCATTGGACTGTCAGGGAATTTCCTATTGATTTCTGATTCTAGTCATTTGAATCCTCTTCTCTTTTGTTATTTTTGAGTCAATCTAGCTAAAAGTTTGCCAATTTTATTGATCTTTTCAAAGAACCAACTTCTGGTTTCATTGATTTTTCTCTGTTGTTTTTCTAGTCTCTCTTTCATTAATTTCCTTCTAATCTTTATTATTACCTTCCTAATACTTGCCTTGGTTTAGTTGGAAAATACATTTTTCCAGTGTTTTATTTTTTAAATGATTGTATTTATTTATTTTTGGATATTTTGGGTCTATGTTGCTGCACTCAGACTTTCTCTAGTTGTAGCGAGTGGGGGCTACTCTTTGTTGGGGTGTGTGGGCTTCTCACTGCGGTGGTTTCTCTTATTGCAGAGCACGGGCTCTAGGGCACACGGGCTTCAGTAGTTGCAGCACGTGGGCTCAGTAGTTGTGACGCATAGGCTTAGTTGCTCTGGGGCATGTGAGATCTTCCTGGACCAGGGTATCGAACCTGTGTCCCCTGCATTGGCAGGTAGATTCTCAACCACTAGACCACCAGGGAAGCCCACGATTCATGTCTTAATGTCTCAGAACCAGCTTCAGATTTATAGTTATCTAATTCCAGTGAGACATAAAACATTCCTAAATACTTCTATTCTCTTTTGTCCCTTTTCATGATACATATTACATCTATAAATGTTACAAACTGACAATACATTATTACAGGGGTCCCCAACCCCCGGGCCATAGACTGATACCGCTCTGTGGCTTGTTAGGAACCAGGCCACACAACAGGAGGTGAGTGGTAGGTGAACAAGCATAGCTTCATCTGTATTTACAGCTGTCTCACATGGGGAATATGAGCGTGAGCTCCTCCTCCTGTCAAATCAGCAACAGCATTAGATTCTCAGAGAAGCACAGTAAATGTAATGCATCTGATCATCCTGAAACCACCCCTACCACCACCCTGGTCCATGGAAAAATTGTCTTCCATGAAACTGGTCTCTGGGGACTGCTGTGTTATAATATTATTTCATATACTTTTATGACTTTTACAGGACCTAAGAAAAGAAAGGAAAACAAGTACATATTTATACCTTCTGTTATATTAACCTTCTTTTTATCATTTCTGATTCTCTTTATTTCTTCTGATAGATCTGAAAAACCATCTGGAGTCATTTTCTTAGCCCAATACATGTTTGTTCCACCCACCTCTTTTGTGCTATTATTGGAAAATATATTACATTTCTGTTATAGATCCAACAATACAGTACAGATATATTATTTTATACAGTTAATATATAAATTGGTTGACAGAAGAAGGGAGAAGAAATACGCATTTATATTGTTTTTTAAGTAATTCAGTTCAGTAGTTCAGTCATGTCCGACTCTTTGCAACCCCATGGACTGCAGCACACTAGGCTTCACTGTCCATCGCCAACTCTCAGAGCTTGCTCAAACTCATGTCCATCGAGTTGATGATGCCATCCAACCATCTCATCTTCTGTCATCCCCTTCTCCTCCTGCCCCCAATCTTTCCCAGCATCGGGGTGTTTTCCAATAAGTCAGTTCTTCACATCAGGTGGCCAAAGTATTGGAACTTCAGCTTCAGCATCAGTCCTTCCAGTGAATATTCAGGACTGATTTCCTTTCGAATTGACTGGTTGGATCTCCTTGCAGTCCAAGGGACTCTCAAGAGTCTTCTCCAACACCACAGTTCAAAACCATCGGTTCTTTGGCGCTCAGCTTTCTTTATAGTCCAACTCTCACATCCATATATGACTACTGGAAAAACCATAGCTTTGACTAGATGGACCTTTGTTGGCAAAGTAATGTCTCTGCTTTTTAATTTGCTGTCTAGGTTGGTCATAGCTTTTCTATCAAGGAGCAAGCATCTTTTAATTTCATGGTGGCAGTCACCATCTGTAGTGATTTTGGAGCCACTCAAAAGAAAAGTATTATACAACTACTATTGGTTTGTAGCCTCAGGAGTTCCCCTGAGTGAAATCTGAAATTGACCCCCTTACATGGAGCATAAGGAGAGACCAATGAAAGAGGCAGACCACTCCAGATTTTCAGGTTGCAGTTTTAATAAACAAGGGAAGTTACATAGGAGGCTTGTCTTGGGTGGCTGCAAGCTGAATAAATCCCGCATCCACCCACCAGATTCACTCTCATAACAACTTTCATATATAATGTAAAGCAGTGTTAATTATATTTATTTTTCTTATAACTTGAAGTTTGTACTGTAAACAGACAATGTTGAGTGCCATTCCAGTTCTACAAGGATCAAGTCATTGGCCACCACGGTCACTGACCTACAAGGACACCCTGAAAGAATTTAGGATGAAGCATTGTGTGTTTTAGATATATGGGCCCCTAGATAGTTAAAATGCATATCTAAGGAAGAATTTCAATGACCCCATTATTCTTGCATCTTCCCATACTTAGAAAAGTACTAAAATCATTAACTGAGATACTTGATCCTCATGAGCAGTAAACTTTCACCAAGATCTTGACTGCACTATATGTACTAGCTCTTCCCCTAACTCTTTGAAACTATTTCTCAGAGTTTTCTGAGAGGCTGTCTCCTGGGCTACAGTCCTCAGCAAGAGTCAGAATAGATTCAACTCACAGTTCTTACATTGTGTTCTTTCCAGTACCTTTTGATTATTTTCATTCAACTCCCCCTCCCCCCACCCCCACCTCTGGTAACCACAAATCTGATCTCTTTTTCTGTGAATTTGTTTGTTTTTGAAGTTTAACTGACCTACAATACTAGGTTAGCTGCTAGTATACAGCATAGTGATTCCATATCTATATATACATTTCAAAATGAGCACCATAATAAGTCTACTTACCACTGAGCAGTATCCTTATGAGAAGAGGAAATGTGGATACAACAAGAAATCAGGGGCCTTCCCTGGTGGTCCAGTGGTTAAGAATCTGCCTGCCAATGGAAGTGACATGGGTTCGATCCCTGATTCTGGAAGATT
>NC_057419.1:129355934-129537768 GCF_019320065.1 Cervus canadensis | reverse complement strand
TGCCATAAGGGTGGTGTCATCTGCATATCTGAGGTCATTGATATTTCTGCCGGCAATCTTGATTCCAGCTTATGCTTCATCCAGTCCAGCATTTCTCATGATGTACTCAGCATATAAGTTAAATTAGCAGGGTGTAATATACAGCCTTGACGGATTCCTTTCCCAGTTTGGAACCAGTTCCCGATTGGAACCACTAGACCATTCAGGTATGACCTAAATCAAATCCCTTACAATTATACAGTGGAAGTGACAAATAGATTCAAGGGGTTAAATCTGATAGACAGAGTGCCTGAAGAACTATGGACAGAGGCAGTGATCAAGACCATCCCCAAGAAAAAGAAATGCAAAAAGGCAAAATGGTTGTCTGAGCAGGCCTTACAAATAGCTATGAAAAGAAGAGAAGCAACAGGCAAAGGAGAAAAGGAAAGATATACCCATTTGAATGCAGAGTTCCAAAGAATAGCAAGGAGAGATAAGAAAGCCTTCCTCAGTGATCAATGCAAAGAAATAGAGGAAAAGAATAGAATGGGAAAGACTAGAGATCTCTTCAAGAAAATTAGAGATACCAAGGGAACTTTTCATGAAAAGATGGGGGCAATAAAGGACAGAAATGGTATGGACCTAACAGAATCAGAAGATATTAAGAAGAGGTGGCAAGAATACACAGAAGAATTATACAAAAAAGATAATCAAGATGGTGTAATCACTCACCTAGAGCCAGACATCCTGGAATGTGAAGTCAAGTGGGCCTTAGGGCCCACTATGAACAAAACTAGTGGAGGTGATGAAATTTCAGTTGAGCTATTTCAAATCCTAAAAGATGATGCTGTGAAAGTGCTGCCCTCAATAGGCCAGCAAATTTGGAAAACTCAGCAGTGGCCACAGGACTGGAAAAGTTCAGTTTTCATTCCAATCCCAAAGAAAGGCAATGCCAAAGAATGCCCAAACTACCACACAATTGCACACATCTCACATGCTAGCAAAGTAATGCTCAAAATTCTCCAAGCCAGGCTTCAACAGTACATGAACCGTGCACTTCCAGATGTTCAAGCTGGATTTAGAAAAGGCAGAGGAACCAGAGATCAAATAGCCAACATCTGTTGGATCATTGAAAAAGCAAGAGAGTTCCAGAAAAACATCTATTTCTGCTTTATTGACTATGTCAAAGCCTTTGACTGTGTGGATCACGATAAACTGTGGAAAATTCTGAAACAGATGGAATACCAGACCACCTGACCTGACTCCTGAGAAATCTGTATGCAGGTCAGGAAGCAACAGTTAGAACTGGACGTGGAACAACAGACTGTTTTCAAATCAGGAAAGAAGTATGTCAAGGCTGTATACTGTTACCCTGCTTATACAATTAGGGATAATAGAGCAATCCAAAAGAGCTTTTGGAAAAAGGAAGGAATAAGAACCATAATACAAAAAAAATGTTAAAGCATTAAAAAAGGTGGATTTGAAAAATATCCAAAGAGAAATTTTAGCAGCATCTCTGTCTACTACCCACTACATGCCAGTAGCACTGGTAACAACTAAAAAATAATCATTAAACTTTGAACAAAGTTTATAAATGGATAGACTAGACACAGCCAAGGAAAAAAAGCCACTGAATTAGAATACAGATCAGAAGAAATGACCTGGAACCCAACATAGTAAAACAGTAAAAAGAAAACCTGGTTACATAGTAGGGGGAATGAGACATTCCAACACACATCTAATAGGGAGTCAAGAAGGAGAGAATGAGAGACAGACAATATTTGAAGAAATAACAATTGAGAAATTTTTAAGAAATAAAGTAAATTTTTAGAAACTTTTAAGTAAATTTTTAGAAAGAAAGTACATCTTCAAGCTAAAGGAGCAACCTCAAGTACTTGGCAAGATAAATAATAACAGATCCACATCTGACATGTTGTAGTAAAACTGCAGAGCATCAAAAACACAGAAAAATATCTTAAAACATAAGAGAGAGAGATTACCCACACAGTAACAATAGCAGAATAACTACAGAATAACAGGCTTCTCAAAAAAATAAATAAATAACAGAGATGATAGAATAATAAGATGATAAAATAATATCTTCAAAGTGCTGAAGAGGGGCTTCCCTGGTGGTCCAGTGGTTAAGAATCCACCTGCCAATGCAGGGGACACAGGTTTGATCCTTCCTCTGGGAGGATCCCACATGCTGCGTGAAAACTAAGACAGTTAGCCCCAACTATTGAATCAATGCTTGAGAGCCAGTGAACCGCAACTACTGAGCCCACAAGCCCAAACTACTGACACCTGAGTGCATAGAGCCCGTGTTCCACAAGAGAAGCCACCACAATGAGAAGCCTGCACACAGCATTACAAAAATGTACATAATAGCCCAAAATTGAAAACAACCCGAATAGTCAAACACAGAATGACATCCAATAGACAGGGGAATCCAAGAAAGGCAAAGTGAAGTCCCAGGAAAACATTTATGTAGCAGGCCTAAGGATCAGTCAATCCTTACAGGAGCAGAATGGTAGATGGCAGGAGGAAATATGTCTCCAAATAGAGAACAAAAACTAGTAAATGACCTGATTTGTTTGACCTTATGGAGTATGACTTTACATCTCTGGAGGGGTTTGGCAGAAAAATTAGTAACAGGTAGTGCAAGGAAAAGGCAATGGCACCCCACTCCAGTACTCTTGCCTGGAAAATCCTATGGACAGAGAAGCCTGGTGGGCTGCAGTCCATGGGGTCGCTAAGAGTCGGACATGACTGAGCGACTTCACTTTCACTTTTCACTTTCATGCATTGGAGAAGGAAATGGCAAACCACGCCAGTGTTCTTGCCTGGAGAATCCGAGGGACGGGGGAGCCTGGTGGGCTGCCGTCTATGGGGTCACACAGAGTCGGACATGACTAAGGCGACTTAGCAGCAGCAGCAGTACAAGGAGACAAATCAGTCAAACTAAGTAAATTACCAAAGTAAGAATTTCCTGGCAGTCCAGTGGTTGGGACTCCTCGCTTTCACTGCTGAGGGCGTGTGTTTGATCCCTTGTCAGGGAACTAGGATCCTACAAGCTGCAGGGCATAGCCAAAAAAATAAAATAAGCAAAGTAATTAATAACTCCAGGGGGAAAGTGTCATATACTAAAGGAAGAATAACAACAGTATGGTATACGTCTCAGCTAGGAACAACATTTACATAGTCAATGTTAACAGAGCTTTCCTGGTAGCTCAGTGATAAAGAATCTGCCTGCAATGCAGGAGACACAGGTTCGATCCCTAGGTTGGGAAGAATCCCTGGAGAAGGAAATGGCAACCTACTCCAGTATTCTTGCCTGGGAAATCCTGTGGACAGAGGAGCCTGGCAGGCTACAGTCCATGGGGTTACAAAGAGTAGGACAGGACTGAGCAACTCAACAAAAAAACAAATAATGTTAACACTGAATTAGGATTAAATGAAAAAATAAAACTAAATGGAGTGAAGAAAAGTATATGCAAGAACAAGATGTGGCATTGTGAATAAATCCTGTTGGAAGCTGTTATTTACTTGCGGTTTATCACTCTGCCATGACTTGAGTGATTTATAACATACAGTTTGTAAGCCAGAACTATTTTCTACAATAGACATATTTATGACATCACAAAATTCTCCAAAATATGTTTTACAAGCTACTGGAGCTAATACATGCCTAAAATAAGATGGGTAAAGACAAGTTCTTTAGCAAAATATTATGAGTCCTTAAGTCCTTATGAAATGGAGCAGGGTTTTATGGTCCTTACCCCCTGCCACTCCTCATGTTATCTGTGAAAGGAGTTAATATAAAAGGGACAATACAACTGATAAAAAGCTGCCTGCTCAGTGAAGGCCAGGGAAGAATTTTCAAGTAAGAATTTTTCTATTGTATGTGTAGACAGACAAAATTCTTTCTGCTTTTCTATGGTAGGGTCCCAGCCATGATATTGCCAGCTTGGGAAGCTGGAAGAAGGATCTTGCAATGTTCAACCAAATGCTGAGAATCAATGATGTAAGGAACTTTGGGGAGAGTTCTTTCTGTCTCTCCTTTGCTCTCCCTTAACTGGTGAAAAGGAGCCATAACGCCTCTTCACCATGGTTATGTTCTTTTCTTTTGCTTTGGAATAAATAATATATTGACATGGTGTGATAACCAAAAGGTTAAAAAGGCATACAGTAAAAAAAAATATATGAAAAGGTGCTCAACTGAATTAGTCATCAGAGAAATGCAAAGTAAAGCTACAATGTGTGCTTAGTCGCTCAGTTGTGTCCATCTCCTTGTGACCCCATGGACTGTAGCACACTAGGCTCCTCTCTCCATGGAATTCTCCAGGCAAGAATACTGGAGTGGGTAGCTGTTTCCTTCTCCAGGGGGATCTTCCCGACCCAGGGATCAAACCCAGGTCTCCCATACTGCAGGCAGATTCCTTACCATCTGAGCCCCCAGGGAAACCCCAAACTACAATGAGCTACCACTATACATCCACCAGACATTACCAAGTGTTGGGAACAATGTGAAGCAACTTGGACTCTCACACACAGTTGTGAGAGTGTAAGCTGGTACAATCTCTTGGAAAACTATTTGGCAGTATCTAGTAGAGTGAAGCGTATGCTTACTCTATGATCCAGCAATTCCACTCTTAGATATGTATCCATAGACATGTAAATGCATACCTATGATCACCAAATAACACGTACTACAATGTTCAGAGTTGCATCTCAAATATTGGGATGGATAAATTGTGGTAGATTCATTCAATGGAATATTACACAGCAATGAGAATGAACAATTTAGAGCTACATAGGACAACATAAATGAATCTCATAGTCATAAAAATTGAAAAAGGGAGTTCCCTGGTTGCCTAGTGGTTAGGATTCTGGGCTTTCACTGCCGTGGCCTGGGTTCAATCCCTGATCAGGGAACTGAGATCCTGTAAGCCACATGGTGCAACCAAAATTAATTAATTAATTAATGATAAAAATTGAGAGAAAGAAGCTCAACATAAAAGAATACATACTCTGTGATTCAGTTTACATAAAGTTTAAGCAAACTAGTTTAAGCAAAACTAATCAATGATGGGGGAAGTGACTGGGAAGGAACACAAAGACAGCATCTGGAATGTTGGCATTGTTCTTCTTGATCTCAGTGCTGCTTACACGAGCGTATTCACTCTGTGAAAATACATCAAGCTATATGTTTATTTTTTTGTGCACTTATCTGTGCATGTGCTACACTTTCAAATTTTAATTAAAAAGAAACTTTACAGTGTGTAGTAGACAAAACAATGCTCCTTTCAAATTGTCTACACCCTAATCCCCAGAACCTGTGACTATGTTAAATTATGTGGCAAAGGGAATTAAGATCACTAATCAGCTGACTTTAACATAGGGAGAGTATCCTATATTATCCAGGTGGGGAAGAGGGGGCTTCCCTGGTGGCTCAGTGGTAAAGAATCTGCCTGCCAGTGTGGGAGAAATGGGTTTGATCCCTGATCCAGGAAGATCCCACATGCCACGGAGCAACCAAGCCTGTGCACCAAATCTATTGAGCCTATGCTGTAGAGCCCAGGAACTGCAACTACTGAGCCCATGCACCAAAACTGCTGAAGCCCGCACACCCTGGAGCCTGTGCTCTGCAACAGTAGAAGCCTCCCCACAATGAGAAGCCCACGCACCACAACTAGAGAGTAGCCCCTGCTCGCTGCAACTAGAAAAAAGCCTGCACAGCCATGAAGACCCAGCACAACCAAAAAAAAGTGGAAGGGGGAGGAAGAGAGAGTGAAAGAGACATAGATGAAGCAGGGTTAGAGAGAGGTGCCATGTTATTGGCTTTGAAGATGGAGGAAAGGGCCCCAAACTGAGGAATATGAGTAACCTCAAGAATCTGAAAAAGACAAGGAACTAGATTCTTTCCTACAGCCTCCAGGAAGGAACTCAGTCCTGCTATCATTTCAGTTTTAGTCTAATGATATCCCTGTTGGGCTTCTCACCTACAGAACTGTAAGATGATAAAATTGTGTTATTTTAACCCACTGAATTTGTGGTAATTTGTTTCAACAGCAATAAGAAACTAATACAGGCCATGTCAGGAGAGATCAGGTGTTCGGTTTCAGACATGTTCAGAGAATCTCAATGTGTTTGACATCTAAGTGGAGATGTCAAAGTAGGCAGTTAAATACATGAGTCTGGAATTCACAAGAGAACTATGGGCTGGTGGTATAAATTTTGGAGTTGTCAGCGAAGAGAGAAAAGCCAAAAGAACAGATGATAGTAACTAAGGAGTGAGCACAGATAGAAAAAAGGTCTAAAAACTGAGCCCTGGAATACCCAACTCTGACAACTGAAATAGAGTTGTTTAAATCTAGCAAGCACCCCAAAACAAGCATATACCACGATATAAATGCAGAGCTAAGTAGGAGGTCAGAGGCAGATAGATACTTGGCTAGGCTTGTAAGAGTGGGCAGATACTGGAGGCAAGACTGACAGATCTCAAATACAGGAAAACAGTCTTGGCAACAGGAATTATAAACTCAAACATATGCTTGGCAACAGAGGCAAGAAAATTTAAATACAGAATCTGGGTAATGTATTCTAGATGTCCGCAAAAAATGGAACCTTGGCCCTGAGCCAGCTTTCTGCCTTGTGTTTCTATTACATCCTTAATTTGATTCCTGCCTGCTGTGGGTGTCTGTATCTCTCTCTGGCTTATCATTTGCCCTCCTCTCCCATTTTACCTCTTTTTACCTTAATGGCACATAATACAGATATAATATGTTCAATTCATACTAAGACTTTTTTTTCACATTTTAAAACTTTTTATTTTATATTGGAGTATAGCTGATTAACAATATTGTGATAGTTTCAGGCTCACAGCAGAGCTCTTCAGCCATATGTATACATGTATTCACTCTCCCCCAGGGGCTTTCCAGGTGGTGCTAGTGGTAAAGAGCCTGCCTGCCAATGCAGGAGATGCGGGTTCGATCCCTGAGTTGGGAAGATCCTCTGAAGAAGGAAATGGCAACCCACTCCAGTATTCTTGGGTGAAGAACTAAATGGACAGAGGAGCCTGGTGGGCTCCTCCATAGGGTTGCAAAGGGTCGGATACAACTGAAGCAACTGAGCACACACTCTCCCCCAAACTCCCCTCCTATCCAGGCTGCCACATAACATTGAGCAAGTTCCCTGTGCTACACAGTAGGTGCCTGTTGGCCATCCATTTAAAATATAGCTGTGCGTACATGTTCATCCCAAACTCCCTAACTAACTCTTCTTCCTCACCCTTCTCCTGCCCCAACCAAAAGTTCATTCTGCATAAGACTTTTTTTTTTCACATTTTAACACCTCCTTGGTCCACAGGATTCTCTAGGCAAGAATACTGGAGTGGGCTAGTGGAGAATCCTGTGGACCGAGGAGCCTGGTGGGCTGCCGTCTGTGGGATCGCACAGAGTCGGACACGGCTGAAGCGACTTAGCATGCATACATATCCCAATAAAAAGGAAAAAAAGGAGAAGTATTGCTCTAAGTGATAGAGCATTTGTATTTCATCAAAGCTAAGATACCATTGAATCTAAAACCATTATTTTATATACCAAAAAAAGAAAAAAATGCTGCCAATTGAAAGATGGCATACCATCAATTTTAAGATGCATCTTGGTTTCAGAGGTGTTAAAATGTGGAAAAAAGAAAAAAGTCTTACGGAGAATGAACTTGTGGTTGTGGCAGGGGAAGGGTGAGGAAGAAGAGTTAGTTAGGGAGTTTGGGACGAATATGTACCCACTGCTATATTTTAAATGGATGGCCAACAGGCACTTACTGTGTAGAGGGGTCTGCAAATTATTCCTCACCATGGAAATGTCCATTCTATTAATAATCTTCCTGGAATAGCTTTTTGGAGCTTTTTCTTGGAGCTGTTGCTCTTGCTGACTGCAGCCTCTTCAAGTCCATGATTGAGTGGCTCCTCCTTGAAAGAGAATTTCCTCTTTTTCTTGGGGACCCTCTTGTTTCCTGACTCTTCAGGGTCACTGACTGGTTCCTCTTTGGGGAGAGTTCTTCCTCTTGGAAAGACTTCCACTGCCAGCTGTCTCTTCAAGATCACTACTAACCAGCTCCTCTTGGAAAAAGATTTCTTTTTCTTGGGTTTGGAGAAGGAGACACATGGGTCTTCCATTCCGTTCTCCTAAGGAGCCTTCTGGGACTTTTGCAGAGCAATATTTTTCAAATTTTGCATTTCTTTTCATTTCAGGGGCTGATCTTTGAAAAATAATTTACATAAAATAACATTTGCCAATTTTGTATACAATTCAATGAGTTTACACAAATGCAACCACCACCACAATCATGATAAAAAATATATTTTTTATTATTCCAAAATGTTTCCTGAAGCCCCTTTGCAGTCTGTCCCTTCTCCCCAACCCTGCCCCTGGCAATCACTGATCTGCTTGTGTGCATGCTAAAATGACTTCAGTAGAGTCAGGACTCTCCAACCCCATGGACTGTAGCCTGCCAGGCTCCTCTGTACAAGGAATTCTCCAGGCAAGAATACTGGAGTGGGTTGCCACGCCCTCCTCCAGGGGATCTTCCCAACCCAGGGATTGAACCCCATCTCTTGCATCTCCTGCATTGACAGGCAGGTTCTTTACCACTAGCGCCACCTGGGAAGCCCTTCCCTCACTCAGTTCAGTTCAGTCGCTCAGTCGTGTCCCACTCTTTTCGACCTCATGAACTGCAGCACCACCAGGCCTCCCTGTCCATCAACAACTCCCAGAGTTTACTCAAACTCATGTCCATTGAGTTGGTGATGCTATCCAACCATCTCATCCTCTGCCGTCCCCTTCTCCTCCCACCTTCAATCTTTCCCAGCATCAGGGTCTTTTCCAGTGAGTCAGTTCTTCATATCAGGTGGCCAAAGTATTGGAGTTTCAGCTTCAGCATCAGTCCTTTCAATGAGTATTCAGGACTGACTTCCTTTAGGATTGACTGGTCTCATCTCCTTGCAGTCCAAGGGACTCTCTAGAGTCTTCTCCAACACCACAGTTCAAAAGCATCAATTCTTTGGAGCTCAGCCTTCTGTATAGTCTAACTCTCACATCCACACATGACTACTGAAAAAAACCATAGCTTTGACTAGATGGACCTTTGTGGGCAAAGTAATGTTTTTAATATGCTTTTTAATATGCTGTCTAGGGTGGTCATAGCTTTTCTTCCAAGGGGCAAGTGTCTTTTGGGGGGGGGCAAGCGTCTTTTAATTTCATGGCTGTAGTCACCATCTGCAGTGATTTTGGAGCCCAAAAAAATAGTCTGCCACTGTTTCCACTGTTTCCCCATCTATTTGCCATGAAGTGATGGGACCAGATGCCATGACCTTAGTTTTCTAAATATTGAGTTTTAAGCCAACTTTTTCACTCTCCTCTTTCACTTTCATCAAGAGGCTCTTTCTTTGCTTTCTGGCATAAGGGTTGTGTCATCTGCATATCTGAGGTTATTGATATTTCTGCCAGCAGTCTTGATTCCAGCTTGTGCTTCATCCAGCCCAGCGTTTATCATGATGTACTTTTCATATAAGTTAAATAAGCAGGGTGACAATATACAGCCCTGACTACTCCTTTCCCGATTTGGAACCAGTCTGTTGTTCCATCCTAGTTCTGATTGTTGCTTCCTGACCTGCATACAGATTTCTCAAGAGGCAGGTCAGGTGGTCTGGTATTCCCATCTCTTTAAGAATTTTCTCTCACTAGTTTTAAAAACCTTATCTGGAATTTCGTATCAATGAGATCATACAGCATGTACTCTTTGTGTTCTGTTTCTTTCACTCAGCATGATCATTTTGAGATTCATTCATGTGGATGGACGTATGGGTTCATTTTTAATTAAGTAGTATTTCATTCTATGGATGTGCCACATTTTGTTTATGCATTAGTGGGCTGACAGACATTTGGGTTGTTCCAGTTTGGAGCTATTATAAATAATGCATAACTGGCCTTTTTAAAAGCGGGAAGGAGGTCAATCCTATCTAAAGTGAGTTGGATTTTATTTTCTCCTACCTACAGAGCATCAGTACCATGATAGATTCCTATTACTTTTAAAAAGAGTGGTGAAAACAAATCTCACACATTTTGGTCATAATTCTCCTTTAAATGTCAGTGTTTTGTGCATATTTATTAAGTATCTGTGAATCCTAAAAAATATAAGGAAAAGAAATTCTAAAGGTTCTGAAAGCTCACTTTACAACCAATAATAGAAAATACAAGTCGTTCCCCTAGTGAGGTAAACTTTGGATAACATCGGTTTTATCTCTGGAAAACGAAGCCCGCAGAATGTATTTTTTGATCTGAAAAACATTAACCTTTCAAGATTAAAGAGTCCATTTACTTACAGACACCCTGAAATACTACGAATCCAGAACTCTGGCAGAAGCGGGTAACCGCTTTGGATGCCGGGATTTGTAGTCCGTGAAATACTCGTCCTAACAAAGATGGCGGATATGCTAATGACCTGCCCCGAGGGAGTCTGGGCCGCGAGGGGATTGGGCAATGCGGGGATTCCGCGGGCGGGAAGCTAAGACCAGGTGTTACAACCTTGCCAGCGAAGGAAGCCGGATGCCCTAAAGTCTCGCGAGATCCTGGCGGGGCCCAATGGAGCGTTGGGGTCGGCTTATCACTAGGAGAGCTTGTTGGGGGCGGAGCTCTGCCCCGAGCGGGCCGGGAGTCGTAGGTACCCGGCGTAGCGGCGTTTAGGCCGAGCTACCGCGGTGAGGAGCGAAGCTGTGGCCATGAAGGAGGAGAAGGAGCATAGGCCTAAGGAGAAGCGAGTAACCCTCTTGACTCCCCCAGGTGCTACAGGCAGCGGCGGTGGGGCTTCGGGAGACAGCACCAAAGGGGAAGATAAGCAGGATCGGAACAAGGAGAAGAAAGAGGCGTTGAGCAAGGTGTCTGACCGGCTGTTGGCCCAGGAGAGGGCGGGACGGTTCCACCACCCGAGAAAGATGGTTGGGAATGGGGCTGCCCTCTTCCTCTCCCAATCTCTTCCTCTGTTTCTTCACTTGAGTGAAAATAGCATCACCCTGTCTCATCCACTCGCCCAAAATGGGGGTCCCCTTCCCGGCCGAGTCCCGGGATGGGAGTGAGAGAGGGCGGGGGGATTCCCTGACTAGAAGGGTTTAGGTCAGAGCCGTGAGATGATGATGGGAGGGGGGGCGATAGCGAAAAGGATGAGGAATTGAGGGGGAGTTATTAAATAGGAAGGTACTATCACCAGCGGGAGTAGTACGTGATAGGAATATTAACAGAGGTTAGTTGAGGGAACGGGTGGGTGGCGGCTATTATTGGTCTTGGGGCCAGATCGGGTACATTCTGTTCGGGGAGCAATGAGGAAATTGGGGATATTTCTTAGAATTTTGAATTCTTTATGCTGACTGAATAAGGACTTTATCAATCAAGAATTCCTGGCACCCACAAAAGACCAGGGTTGGTTTACTAATTTCTTACCACTACTGAAAAATGGGTGACAGAAAATGAGGCGAAAACAGTAAACTGTGGGGCTTCGGGTTAACAGAACCTAAGATTTCCTTGCTCCAGGCAGTTCTCGTTTCTGAGAGTTGTTTTTTTTTTGTTTTTTTTTTTTTTAACTATGTTACTGTTATGTTTGACTAATCATTCTGAGCGTTCTGAACATTCTCTTGGGTTTTTAGAAGTGATCTCATCTTTTAAAGGCCAACTTTCTTCAGGGACAGTGATTCAGGTATGACAGAAAATTGATTTGTACTAATTTTATTTTCCTTATTCATTTCTTAAGGTGGTAATTCGGAGATTACCGCCCACTTTGACCAAGGAGCAGCTTCAGGAACATCTTCAGCCTATGCCTGAGCATGATTATTTTGAGTTTTTTTCTAATGATACTAGGTAAAATAAGAGGGAGGGGTAAATGAAAAAGGTTTCTTCCATTCTTTTTTTTAATCCTACTCATGATTTCTATTTGATTTTTGAGCCTATCTTTTTAATATATGCGTACTTGTAATTCAGCCGGACACCTGCAAGCACATTCACATAATTGCTTTCCTCCCTGCAGTTTGTATCCTCATATGTATGCAAGAGCATATATCAACTTTAAAAACCAAGAGGACATTATTTTGTTCAGGGATCGTTTTGATGGTTATGTATTCCTTGACAATAAAGGTGAGTCCTTTTAACTGAAGGGGAGTTTGTCATTTGTATGTTTAAGACAATGTATCCCTGTTCTCTTGGTGCCTTCATAGTGTTTCTAAAATCCTGAGTACTAAGATGAGCAACATTTAAAGAGTTTTACGCATTTCATAAGCTTATGACAGCTTTATAAATAGATAATATGACTTTTTACAGGTATTTGTATTAACCTATTATTTCTGTAGTTTGTCAACCGAAGGAAATTGCCACTGTTTTCTTCTCCTGTGACAGTTCTTTTGCCCTGTTTTCGGTGATCCATTGTCTTGAGTATTTTCTAGTTTTAAGTGATACTGACAAGTGACTCTTTAAACTTGTATGACAAGTTTTAAATATTTACTTCTCATCTTGCTTCAAGGACCAATACTTATTTAATTCAGATCCTTTATGTCAATAGTTGCCAGTTGGAGTACTGTTTAACATTCTAAGTTGTATGTAATTAAACCATTGAGCTTGATGATTTCCCACTTCCTATCCAGGAGTTTATAGGGAAGGAAAACTTCTGCATTAATCCTCATTTTATTATCTGTTGCTTGTAACATTTAGCCAGAGAATGTCCAAGCTGTTTGCTGCTTTTCTTTTGGCTTTGCAATATTGAATGATGTGTGTTTTTGTTAGATTATATTTTTTCAGTATTACTTCAGAGTTGGTAAAAATAAAATCTTTGTCAGGGAATATGCCAGTAAAAGTTGAAGAATTGCTACTATGTTTGTCCAGTTTTTATTAATCCCCCCAAACCAGCTACTTTTCTGCTCCACAAGTTTATTTCAGTAGATAGCAACTGATTTCCTGAAAATCTGAGTTGTGTTTAACTTTTTCCTCTCTTTATCCCTTACATTTAAACAAGTGATGGATTTTGTCAATTTATTGCTTTTTAATATCTTGTTCATCTAGACTGAGGACGTTTGACTTACTAATACTTTCACACATCCTCATCACCTAATGCTTAGACAACCACTGTCTCTAAACTTATAGATTTTTTTTTTTAGAATTTTCTATTTTCTGTATAACTTAATCTTACTTTGCTATGAAAATAATCCTTTTGAAAATAGTGACTTAAGACAGCAGTTGTGGGAAAAAAGTCCAAATTCCTTAGTCAGGTAGACAGCATCCCCCATTGTTTGGCCTCGCTTCTAATTTTTTTTTTTCTTTTGCCTGTATTCCACAATTTCCTTTTGCTTTAGTCTGCTTTATCTATTCCTTTTCAGGTATATCAGTTATTAAGGTAATATGATTCTGCATTCACTAGGATTTCTAAAATCTTGTTTCCTCTGTGACTGCTTTGTGATACCTAATGGTCAGTTCTAGTAATTCATCCTGGCTTATGTTTACACACCAAAGATGTGAAGATGGTATTTTATACCTTATATGACATTATTCTATAGCAAGGATTTGATGTATTTTTCCAGTAGTCACTTAGGTTTTTAAAAAAATTATTATTGAGATATAACTAATCCCATAAAATTCAGTGGTTTTTAGTATATTCACAGAGTTTTATAACTATCACCACTGTGTAATTCCAGAATGTTTTCATCACTTCAAAAAGAATCCTGTATTCATTAACAGTCATGTCCCATTCTCCTCTCGCCCAGCCCCTGGCAACTGCTCATCTACTAACTGTGGATTTCCTTATTCTGAACATTTCATATGAACTAAATCATATAATTTATGGCCTTTTGTGACTACCTCTTTTACTTAGTATGTTTTCAAGTTTCATCCATGTTATAGTATGTATCATTATCTCATTGCTTTTTTTTTGTTTTTTGACATTATTAAAAATTGTAAAATACACATAAATAAAATTTATCATCTTAACCATTTTTAAGTGTGCAGTTCAGTAGTGCTGAGTACATTCACATTGTTCTGCAACTAATCTCTAGAACTTCTTCATCTTGTAGGACTGAAACTCTGCCCATTGAACAACTCCTCCCTCCCCCTAGCCTCTGACAGCTGTTAATACATTCTGCCTCTATGAACTACTATTCTTATTAAGTTGACCATTCTAGGTGTCTCATATAAGTGGAATCAGTATTTGACTTTTAGTGACAGGCTTATTTCAATTAGCATAATGTCCTCAAGATTAATCCATGTTGTAGCATGTGTCAGAATTTCCTTTTCCATTGCATGTATATACTTCATTTTCTTTATCCATTCATCCTTTGAGAGACATTTGGCTATTGTGAATGCTGCTGCTGGAAATGTACAAACATCTGTTCAAGTTTCTGCTTTCACTTCTTTTGAATATATACCCCAAAGTGGAATTGCTGGGTCATGTGGTAATTCTATTTTTAATTTTTTGAGGAATCACCATACTGTTCGCCATAGTGGCTGCACTATTTTATATTCCCACTAGTAATGCCTGAGGGTTCTAATTTCTCCATGTCCTTGCCAACACTTGCTATTTTCTGTTTTTTTCCCCCTTTAATAGTAATCATTCTGACAGGTATAAGGTGATATTGCATTGTGGTTTTGATTTGCATTTCCCTAATGATTGTTGAGGTAATATTTTAATCTCTTCACATTCTTGAGCACATAGCATCTTTTCATTTGCTTATTGGCCATTTATATATCATCTCTGGAGAAATGCCTATTCAAGTCCTTTGAACATTTTAAAATCAGATTATTTGGGGGTTTTTTTGTTGTTGTTGTTGAGTTACAGTTCTTTACATATTCTGTATATTGACCCCTTATCAGATATATGATTTGAAAATATTTTCTCCAGTTCTGTAGGCTTCCTTTTCACTCTGTTGATTGTGTCCCTAGATGCACAGAAATTCTTGATTTTGATGCAGCACAGTTGATCTGTTTTTCACTTTTGTTGCATGTGCTTTTGGTGTCTTCTGCTGTATTTTTTAATAACAGCTTTACTGAGATATAATGCATGTGCCATAAAATTCACCCTTTTAAAGAATTGCAGTTCATCATTTTTTAGTATATTCACAAAGTTGTGCAGCTCTCACCACAATCTAATTTTAGAACACATTCATCACACTGAAGAGAAACCATGTACCCATTAGTTGTTAAACCCCATCTCTAGACAAGCACTAACCTACCTTCTATCTCTAGCCTTACTTATTGTAGAGATTTCTGGTTTTGTAAAAAAATCAATTAAGATATAATTTTCATTTTAAAATGCATCCATTTTACATGTGCATTTGGTGACCTTTGACATATTTATACCCCTGTATAGTCAGTATTGTGATCTTGTTTTGTTTTTTGTTTGTTTGCTTTTTGGCTGTGCCATGCAGCTTGCAGGATCTTAGTTCCCCCACCAGGAATCCAATCTGGGCCCCTGAAGTGAAAGTGCCAAGTGTTAAGCACTGGACCACCAAGGATTCCCTTTAATATATTTTTTAAATGAAAATTAGTTTGTAGATTCCCACCCCCCTCCACATATCACAATATCAGAGTTTAGAGGTGGAATTTAAATGAATATTTTAATTCCCTCCCATATCTTTTTGTTATTTTTTTGGTATGAATTGGGGACTGCTTTGGTAACATGTTGATTTTAGTTGTGCCAATGAGATTTATGCCTTTTGGGAGACCCTATTCAGATCACTGTCATCAAAGGAAGCCTAGAGAGCAGGGGGTTGAGTCTCTTGTATCCATTTTTGACATTTTCTTTCTTTTAGCAAGTGTGCTATTTTTTCTAAACAGGTCAGGAATATCCTGCCATCGTAGAATTTGCACCTTTTCAAAAAGCTGCAAAAAAGAAGACTAAGAAAAGAGATACTAAAGTTGGGACTATCGATGATGGTATAGTATAGCTTTAGTTACTTAATGTGCTAATGCCATGTATTTTTTTAATTTAATCTTCGATTAATAATTGATGTACAATGTTGTGTTAAAGTGATTCAGTTATACATATATCCATTCTTTTTCAGATTCTTTTCCCATGTGGATTATTACCAAATACTGAATAGAGTTCCCTGTGCTATATAGTAGGGCCATAGATTTTTAAAAGAATATATTACCTTTGTGGGAATTGAGTGGACTCCAATCTTTTAAATTAAGAAAATATATGAAAAAAAAAAGCAAACAAGTTCATGAGAAATGTAATTCACTGATGAAAGCTTTGCTTGTTAGAATGGAGATGGGTTTCCTCTAGTTATCACTCTCTTTGCCTAGTGGCTTTTCATTCCTTCACAATTAAGCAATATATTGTTGACTATTGAGTAATAAATCACCTTATATTTCATTAGAAGACAGGTATTTTCATTAGAAGACAATGGAAAAAGTCAGATGTTTTAAAGTACAACTCCTTAAGGCCCCTTACCATTTTTATGATTATTTATTTGACTTTTGGTTTACATTTGTATAAAGAGGAAGAGTTATCATTGAGAACTGTTGGAAAAATTTCTGTACTTGAGTAACAACATAAAGTAACTGAAGTGGTCAATCCTGTTTCTAGGCTTTGAGTATGCAGTTAACTGCACACATAGTAATTACATTGAACTGAAATACTGGAACTAAAAAACAAATAATTGCCATTTATGGTAAACTGGATCCAGGTTTTGAGATCTCTGTAATGTGGTTGTGTTGGTTAAGGACTTAGCCGCAATATTTTATATCAGATTGGTATTTCAGAATCACCTAGTTTGGTTTCCATTATTATTTATTACTATAATGTGTATTTTATAAAGAAAACACAGACAAGACTCAACACACAGCTGCTTATTGACTATATCATAGATTCAGATGTTGAAGACTAGATCAGGTGACATGCTCCACAGTGCATTCTCCACATACAATATAATGACTCAGATGTGCTACCCTTTTTGATGTCGGAGGCATCTAGGAAAGAATTCCAGATATTACCATCACCTCTAGTGCCACATCTAGGACATTCCCCCTCATTTATCTGTTTAGAACACCCGATTTTCATATTCTGAGTTTCATTAAAGTGAGGTGTACCCATGCAGGAACTGCTTACATGCTCTACATGATACTCTCTGAGGGTCCCATAGCTATAGCTTGCAGTTCTCCCATAAGTATGACTCTGGATTAATAGGAGTGGTGGTTTTTAAAAGCAAACTACTTAACATCCCTGGAGGTTGTGTTACAATGCATGGTGTCTCACTTTGCCTGACTCTGTCAGTATATCTAATAGGAGTTCTCAGAGTAAGTGACCAGTAAAGCCCCAAATAGTCTATCTTATGGGTATAGTTGGGTTTATTTTCAATCTTCCATGAAGTAGAAAATTATCTTCTTTGATAAGTAAATATCCTGGGTAATATTTCTTATTTTGTTTAAAGTCTGCTATATTTTCTATTTACTTAAATAATTATTTAGATCCAGAATATAGAAAATTTTTGGAGAGCTATGCTGCAGATAATGAGAAAATGACATCTACTCCAGAGACACTGCTAGAGGAAATAGAAGCAAAAAATAGAGAACTAATAGGTAAGTGGGCAAAAGGAATTAAGTGTTATAGTTTTTTCATCAGAAGACCTGTCAGACTCCTGCTTCTGTCATTTGCTAGCTATGTGACCATAGGAAAGGCACTAACTTCTCTGAGACTCTGTTCATTCTACTATAAAGTGCAGATAATAGCTGACTCACAGGATTATGAGAATCCATCGATAAGATGGGAAATATTCTCTGGCTTATTTGCATGCATACTGAGTCACTTCAGTCGTGTCCCAATTCTTTGCGACCATATGGACTATAGCCTGCCAGGCTCCTCTGTCCATGGGATTCTCCAGGCAAGAATACTGGAGTGGGTTGCGATGCCCTTCAGGGGATCTTCCCCACCCAGGGATAGAACCCAGGTCTCTTACATCTCTTGAATTGGCAGGCGGGTTCTTTACCAGTAGAGCCACCTGGGAAGCCCCCTCTGACTTATTTAGTGCCACACAAATGTATAAAAATTTGAAGAGCTATATGGGACCTTAAGATGTTAATGAGTCTTTGAAGATCAGTTGGTATTTTCTACTAATAAGTTCATACTCGTAAAAAAAAAAATTTGACTTGAAAATATTAAAAAAATGAAATTGGTTACTGCAGAATTGAAAAACCTCTTGAGAAATTCTAGCTTAAATGTTGGTTTTGGTAGTAAGTTGTCACTACTGCATCAGCTCTAAACATAATCATAGCCTCCAACCTGCTCAGGATTTCCACTCCTAGGAATTTCTCCAAAGGAAGTATGCTTTTCAAAAAGCTAGCTATACAATTAGATAGCATTGTTCAGAATATTGAAAAATGAATTAAATATTCTTTTAAAACTTGGTTTTTATTAATGGATGCTTCCCTGGTGGCTCAGCTGGTAAATAATCCACCCGCAATGCGGGAGACCTGGGGTTGATCCCTGGGTTGGGAAGATCCCCTGGAGAGGGGAAAGGCTACCCACTCCAGTATTCTGGCCTGGAGAATTCCATGGATTATATAGTCCATGGGGTTGCAAAGAGTCAGACACAATTGAGCGACTTTCACTTTCATAGTATAAGCCCACCTCTGATAGTTTCCATAGAATAAATTCCCAGAAGTAGAATTATGGGGTCAAAAGTATTAGATATTTTTAGCCCCTTATCCCAGTTTCTTCCTGGTTGAACAGATTTATACTCCCATCTGTAAAACAAGAGAATGTCCTTTGCGCTTTATTCTCATTGACACCAGGAATTCCTCTTTTTAGAAATTGTTTTATTGTTTTAATTTAAATTTCTTAACTTTTAATATTTTAAATCTTCAGAATTGAAGCAGAATATTGTAAAATTTCTTTCTAATAAGATAGTTGTGAACTTACTGTTTGAGGGGTATAGTTTTCCCACCTCGGGTGGTTGGCAGGGAATGTGAGAAAATGGAATCCTTTCTAGGGTTCGATCAAGTATTATTAATAATCTGTTTACGTTTGTGTAGCTAAAAAGACAACTCCACTTTTGAGCTTCCTGAAAAACAAGCAGGTAAACCTTTTGTTTTTCTAGTTCTCACAATACTTCTATTTCATTGGTTCGCATTCTGTAAATTTAAGAGCATTGGGATCGTACAGTAGGGATAGCTGCTTTCTCTACCACTGTTCTTTAAAGATTTGGCTCATTGGCCTCACTCTCTGGCCTCCAACTTTACTCTGGTTGTTGGACCATAGATTCACTCTGCAGAACTAGGGGGTCCTTAGCTTGTTCCAAAGGCACTCTTGATTTCCTGAAAGCCTCTGGGTACTGTAGCAAGGCAGCAGTGGGAGACTGATATGAGCAGGCTGTGGTGTTTTTCTCTCTCATATTCTGAATGGAGTGGGGAGGGGGTTAAGGAAGTGGAAAGTGAGAAGGAAAGATGATACAGTTAAGTGGGTGCCCGCCGTACTTTCTGAACTATGTTTTTGGTGGTAATTATCTTGTCTGAAGGTTTTGTTGATGTTTCTTTGCAGAGGATGAGAGAAGAAAAGAGAGAAGAAAGGAGGCGGCGAGAAATAGAAAGAAAAAGACAAAGAGAAGAAGAGAGGAGGAAGTGGAAAGAAGAAGAGAAACGAAAACGAAAAGATATAGAAAAGCTAAAGAAGATAGACAGAGTTCCAGAAAGGGACAAATTAAAGGATGAACCAAAGATTAAGGTATGAACATAAGTTAAACTGACTGCATGTTGCTGAAAATTGCATGTTCTATATCTACTTCTTCAAATATGCATGCATCTTGTATTGGTGTAAACTGTGTTTAAGTTTTTGTCTTTTTTGGGAGGGAGTGAATCTTTCCTATAGTATTCATGTATTACTCTTAATTTAAGATAATTTAAAAGATTAAGTAGTTTACATGGGATTTCTAAAGTGCAGTGTTATTTATAATCATTGAAAATGTTCAATTTTGGATTATTATTCTCTCAGTTCTTCATATATAAGGGCTTAGGGCTGGCTGGCATGAATTATGGGTTTTATTCAGCTTTTCCTTCATATTTGATACATGAAGTTGCCTCATCTGTTTGTTTTCCACTGTCTTCAGGTACACAGGTTTCTGTTACAAGCTGTGAATCAGAAAAATGTAAGGACCAAGTACATGATACAGAGCACCTAGTATCATGTCACACACACACAGGTCTTAGTTAATAAGTCCTTTTGGTGGTGGTGGTAGTGTTACCTGTAGAAAATGCCCTCAGACTGACTTGAGTCTTAAAAGCTGAACTGTTTTAAATTTGTGCTGTAGAAAGAAACCCAGATGATTTCCTGATGCTCTGCTCTGTACCCAGAAGCTTCAAGAATGTGCAGCGAGAGGACAGCTATGCCTTAAGAGCTCTTTCTTTCCTCTTCCTTTATACGCCTCTCATACCTGGCTGCCTTGTGGGAGTATTCGGAATATACATCCTCTCCCCTCTCACATGATTCCCGACATTACCTTCTTGCACCTACCTGGGAATCTGTGAGCAGCAGATTCTGATTAACACACTGCATGTAGGAAGAGGAAAACCTGTGGAAAGACCCCAACCTAGCTGCTTCCCTTCCAGGGGCCTGGCTTGGGCAGTCCTTGCTCCAGTGAACTGCCCAGGGAAGTACTTGTACATAGTATGGCAGAGAAAGTCAGAGAAAATCTCACAGAGATGATGGCAGAGTCTCCTTTTACCTCCTCAGAATTCAGCCGGTCAAGTCACTAGGGCACCCCGAGGCTCTCCAGGACTCATCGGTGATAAGGGGCTTGGCGGTGGCAGGGTGGGGAGGTTCTCATCTTAATTCCTTCTATCGATCTGTGTCCGCCCTGCTACAAGCAACCTGATTGCTATTTCTGTCAGCAAGGCAGAAGGTCAAGCCTGTTATGCTAGAGACATTCGTTAATGTTCTTATTAGAGTAATGAACATCTTGGCTCCTGACGAAGATGTTCATGAGAGAAATAAGAACACTTGCAATGAAACCTGCACATGTTATCCTCACTTTGCACTGGTGCCTTCATAGTGTCCACTCTGGACTCACTGTTTTCAGTAGCTGTCTGTGTGCTGAAATACTTCATGCTTAAGTCTCATGCGTGGTGCTTTGCCTTTAGCTTTGTGGCTTGTATGATGCCTTCACACTGAGATGAAACTATGTATGATGCCTTCACTCTGAGACTTGAAATTCGTAAAAATCTCTCTGAATATCCAACACTTGGGGGTGTATTCTAGAGAGATTTGTAGAAGTGGCATGAGAAAGAAACTTCTGTTAGCAATTTGAACTTTATAAACCACTTTTTTTAGAATTGCATTCTGTCATATATACATATGACATTGAACAGAGTTCCTATTCAGTAGAGATGGAACTTCACAGTTCTGTTGTATGAGATATTTGGATTTTTAAATCAAATGCCAAATAATTCTTGCTTTTCATCTCTAATGATATGATTGTACCATCATAAGTATGTAGCTACTCTCAGATTCAAGGCAAAATTATTCCTGCAATGGATCTCTCCTTTGGTGACAAGGTATTTGTTATTCTAATAACTGTGTAAAAATAGTCCAGCAATAATGACCTGGCTAGCATTTTAAATTTGTACTGTATTTCCCTATCAAGTTATACCGACATGCTGGCTTGATACAGAAGGCATACTTGAAAGTATGCATTGGTCTACTCAAAGGTTGACCCATTTAAAGCCAAAGGAGTCTTGATCCTATTGCCAGAAAGTGATTAAACCACTTCACTTGAGTGCATAACACTTTCACATTAATAGCACCCTTTTAGCAAATTACTGCTCTTTGTGCACTATTTGTTCACCTGAAAGTTTGAGTACTGCAGAGACGGGGCCTTCAGTAGCCTAAATTGAAAATATTTAGTATACTGTTTTCTTTGTGAGAATCAGAAGACAATATCCCATCCTTCAAAATAAACCTAAGTTTGTTCTCTTTAAAGCTGCTCAAGAAGCCAGAAAAAGGAGATGAAAAAGAATTGGACAAAAGAGAAAAGCTCAAGAAATTGGACAAAGAGAATCTGAGTGATGAAAGAGCCAGTGGGCAAAGTTGTACATTGCCCAAGCGTTCTGAGGGTGAATTTAAAGATGAAAAGCCTAAGAGGTCGGTAGTCGAGGGCTCTTGGGTTCATTTGTTTTCGAACTGTTTCTGGCTGCTAGTTTTACTGATGCATTCTGGACTTGTACCTGAATCAATATACTGGGTTTTATGAGGGTTATGGGGATGAGGAGGATAGGTTTCAAGTATTTTAGTATCTTAATCTGGGTGAATGACTTTTGGGTTTTTTTTTCCAAATTGCTTTTCAAAATACTATTTTTTCTTTTAATGCTGCTCGAAGAGTTCAACCTCATTGTAGTGGCCAAGGCAGGATCAGAGTGTTCCTGCCTTCGTGATTAGAAGAGCTTCAAGGGTGCATTCTCAGATTTGTTTTTCGTGCAGACCTGAAGATGAGAGTGGCAGAGAATACAGGGAGAGGGAGCGGGATTATGAACGAGACCAGGAGCGCATCCTGCGGGAGAGAGAGAGGCTGAAGCGGCAGGAGGAAGAGCGCCGCAGGCAGAAGGAGCGCTATGAGAAAGAGAAGGCTTTCAAGAGAAAGGAAGAAGAAATGAAGAAGGAGAAAGAAACACTTCGGGATAAAGGAAAGAAGCCTGAAACTACAGAGCCAGTAGGCAGCTCAGAAAAAACTGAAAAGAAAGAAGAAGTGGTTAAGAGAGATCGCATAAGAAACAAGGTGCTGCATTTTATGAAACTTCTTTTCATGAGGATTTTCTTTGTCTTTTCCTGCAAGTATAAAGGAGAGGGCTAGCTCGTTGTTACAGAATTTTAGGGGAACTCTATCTGTACCTTTTTTCAGTCTTGGTGGGGTCCTTTTATTAGAGTTTGTGTGTATTTTTCAAACATACACAAAAGTAGAGCAGAGGAGTAGTAGGATATACTTATCACCCAGCTTTGGCAATTATCACCTTATGGCCAATCTTCTTTCTACTCTACCCCATCTTACTCCTATGGGATTATTTTTAAGCAAGACCTAGACAGATAATTTCTTCTTTAAATATGTCAGTATTAAGAGTAAAGACTTAAAAAAAAAAAAAAAGTTTGGTCACACTGTGAGGCATATGGGATATGGGATCTTAGTTCCCCAACCAGGGATGAAACCCGTGCCCTCTACAGTGGAAGTGTGGAGTCTTAACCATTGGATTGCCAGGGTTTTTTCTTAATAAAATAGCCCTAATATTCTTTTTCTTAATAAAATAACCAGACAGAAGAATTTCTGACAATAACTCCTTAGCATCCTATCTACCCAGTGTTCAGATTTTCCCAATTGTCTCATTAACATCTCTTTTCATTAACATCTTTTTTATAGGCTCTAAACAAGGTCCACAAATTGTATTTGCTTGAAATATTCCCTTAAGTCTCTTTTAATCTAAATAATTCCTCCTCCTCTTGTTTTCTACCATTTCTTTGTTGCAGAAACCAGTTTGCCCTATAGAGTGTCTAATAGTCCAGAGTGGCTAATTACATCCCTGTGGTAACATTGAACATGTTCCTCTACCTTCTATGTTTCCTTGAAAACCAGTAGTCATATCTAGAGCAGGGTCAGAAAATTTTTTTCTTTCAAGGGCCAGATGGTAAATATTTTAGGCTTTTGTGGGTCATGTGGTCTCTGTCAAAACCAGTAAGCTTTGTAGGAAAGTAGGCATAGACAGCATGTAAAAGAATAAGCTTGTCAATGTATGACAAAACCCACTGCAATGTTGTGAAGTAATTAGCCTCCAACTAATAAAAATAAATGAAAAACAAACAAACAAACAAAAAAAACAACAAAAAAAGAATAAGCTTGGCTGAGAGCCAGTCAAACTTTATTCACAGAAAGAGGTGGGTGGCCCCTCATCTAGAGGCCTTAATATATTCAGACTCAATTGTTGGCAAGAATACTTGATAGGTAGTGTTGTGCAGTTCCTACTGCATCGTATCAGGAAGCATACAGTGTCTTGGTATCCATTTATTATGATGTTAAGATTGACCAGTAGTAATGGTACTATGGTTATGTGATAGGATGTCCTTGCTCTGAGGATACACAAGCTGAAATATTTAGTGATGAAGGGTCTTGATGTCTGCACTCATTCTCCAGTGGTTCTGCAAAAATAATAATGTTTCTGTATATGTGTGTGCCTGCATACACACTACAGACAGAAAAGGCATATATGCCATTGTGAATCTAGGATAAGGGTATTAGGTATTCACTGTACAAGTTTGGCAACATTTCTATAGATTTAAATTTTTTTGAGAGAAAAAGTTGGAAAAATAGCTGATCAATTAGCTCAGGTATTGTAAGCCTGATCCATATATTATAGAATTTTTTATCAGCCTTTCTCCTAATGATATTGTTTAGTTCATTATTTCATAGGGAGAGATTGGAAAATGGTGATATATATATACAAATTCTGCCTTTCCTGTTGCATTTATGATCTGAAATTCTTCCAGAGTTTTCCCTTATCAACTATTTGGTTAGTCTTGAAATTGAGTTCACACAGGAAAGGCAAGAACAGCACTTGATCCATTCCCTTTATTTATAGTACTCAGAGTAATGAGTTGGGGTCCCAGCAACTTGTAGGGGCTATCAGTGAGTTTTGTTCTGCTTAGTCTTTAAATAGCTTGTGGATTTAGAAATACTTGGTGAACTCCAACTTGTTATTATCAGTTATTGCTCTTGTTGACGTTTAACTTGTCCCATCTTTGCACACTGGGAGCTCCATCATCTGTTTCTTTAAATACTATGTGGCAGTCTCATCTGTTTTAACGTTTCGTCTTGTTAAAACAGTTAAATGTTTTGCTGGAATTACTCGAGAATAATGCTTTAAGGCTGTTTCATATGTCAGGGAGAAAGGACAGGGAAGGCTCATGTTGTCTTTTGTTGAATTAGAAAAAAAGGCCTATACATTATTTTTCCAGGGTCATATTGTGATAAACCAAACACATTACTTGAACTGAGAGGTACCTGGTGACGATACTGAGGCTTATTTAGGAACCTGAGATCTAAAGTGTTACCTAGAGAGTCTCAAGCTGGGTTGTCACCTTGTCAAATCTGAATTAAGAGAGAGTCATATTTCTGATGGGTTACAAGTGTTTGAGCTCATAACTTCAGGGACTTTGCATTATTAAGAATTGGCATTCTTTATTATTGTTTTCACTCCTAAAATTTTCTTAGATGGTGGTGCATTTTAAAACCCATTTACTGATGGGGAGGAGAGATAGACAGCAACCACAGTTTCTAAGTAAAAACTATTCAAGCTGATTCAGTTCATCTTGAGATGGTAAAGAAAATTAGGCAGTAAACTTAACAAAATTTACTATGGGCATATAAAATAATACTTTATAACTATTGCTTATAAATAGTTGTTTTTTATTTATAAAAATAAATAGTTGTGAAATAGTTGTTTTTCTCTGTAGGTAGGGGAAGAGAAGCAGGCAGTTTGAAGCCAAATAACCATCGACACTTACTGTCATGTACTGTGCCCTCAAATTTTGATCTCATGTGGGCTTTCACTGGTATATATTATCCCCTGGACATGCTTAGTGGCAGTTTTGTAACATGAGTATTTCATTTCACTTTAGGATCGCCCGGCGATGCAGCTTTACCAGCCAGGAGCTCGAAGCCGAAATCGACTCTGTCCCCCTGATGACAGCACCAAGTCTGGAGATTCAGCTGTAGAAAAAAAGCAGGAAAGTGGTATTAGCCATAGAAAAGAAGGAAGCGAGGAGTGATAGGTCCAAATGGCCTTAGGTGTCCTGACTGTCTAGGCAGCCAAAGAGCACGAATTAAGCAATCCAGAAGTGCCTTCAGGGCAAAGGAATAGAGAGAGAGAGAAAGGGGGTCGCTGTGCTGGTGGGGTACACTGCAGAGGAGTATGTTTTGCGTTAAAGCAGGAACCCGATTGCAGGTTCAGATTGGAAGTACAATTTTCATTTTTTATGCAGTTCCTACAAATTTAAAGTGTCAGACAAAGCTGAGGGGGAGAGGACACGCATTGCAGTTTGCAGGCAAGAAATGTCATGAGAGGACTTATTTAGGTATGACACGAGAAGAAGATAGGAGAACTGGCTTTAAAATCAAAAGCTTTTGTTAATCCTGGGTTGAATTTTCTTAAATTTCAATGGAGCAGAGTCACTGTGAAGTCTCGTTCAGATCTAGTTATAGTCTTTGTTGGTGGTAAATGTTGACTTTGTGTAGTGTAGAAGCAAGAAGCATGTAATTGTAATACAAGTACAGTGAAGGATATAACACATTTTCACTTATGCAGAAATTTAAATAGTCATGTCATGTCGATATGTTATGTCCTAAAGTTTTAGGATTAGTTTGGGAACCGCTACCCACTCCAGTATTCTGGCCTGGAGAATTCCATGGACTGTATAGTCCATGGGGTTGCAAAGAGTCGGACACAACTCAGCAACTTTCACTTTCAGTTTAGTTCTTTGTTTGCTTACGTGAGATTAGTGTAAAAATTTTTTTTTAAAACATCTCCTTTTGCCTTTAGCAATTTTTATATTTGTAAAGTTTAACCCTTAGTTGGTTCTTAACAATCCAGTCTTTGTTTGACCTTAGGTCTCATGAGCTGAGTGCCTACCCTCTCCAGGAAGGAAACTGCACCAATATTTGTTCCTGTTAAATAGCAACTTAGCTTGTTTTGCATTGATGTCAATAAATATCAACATCACTCAAGTATGAAGCTAAGTGTGTTTATTAACTTTACAAAATAGCTATTACTTTTGAGAAATTAAACTTTTGATACTTAACCTTTTGGGAATTTTGAAAGTGGATGAATGATATTTATTTCTGCCTTTACTAGCACCATGCTTTTATTTTGCCCACAAGGAAGACCAAATCATGGTTCACCACTCTTGTTCCATAAGAACCAGAATTTGTCTGGACAACATCCTTGAGCTGCTGCTTCATTTCCGTCTTGCCAGTTTCTCCTACTATGGTGTCAGTTTGCCTTTACTTAATAAGTCACTGCTTTATGTTTACTCAGCTTTTAGAAACCAGAATCCCAAAAGGCAGGTAAAGAGGAAGAGACATTGAAGGTGATTGAAAGAGACTGGTCCTCAGCTGACACAAAGGAAGGGGAATTTTCAAGGAGAAGAATGTCTGGCAGTGTCCCGTGCCACAGGGAGAGGAGATTAAGCAAGACAAGAAACATGCAGTGTTCACTGGATTTGGCAGTACTGAAGCATGTGTGAACTGGTGAGGCAGAAACCATGTTATAGTGAGGGGTGAGTGGCGGGTGGGAAGTGGAGATGGGGGCAGATGGACATACGGGTCTTGGAGCTCAGAGGAGAGATTTACACTGTAGATACCAGTTTGGAATTCATCTATTTTTAGGTAATCATTGAAGCCATGGGCCTGGATTTAATCACTTAGGGGGAAACAGTAGGAAAAAAACAGAAATATACCTAGAGTCCAGCCTTAACTCTTAAGGATGCTAAACAGGTAAGGGAATGTATCTATAAAGGCAGAAAAGGAGTAGCCAGAAAGTAGGTGAAAAACCAGAAACCAGTATTACCTAACCCAAGAGAAAAGAATGAAGGGGAGTGGCCATCAGAGTTAGGTGCTGCTGGAAGGTCAAGTGTGATGCCTGAAAAAAGGCCATGGAATTCAGTGACTTACAAATTACTGATGACCTGGAATGATAAGGAATGAAAGCCAGACTGCCCTGAGAATGGAAACAGCATAGACAGCTTTTCAGAGAAATCGAAAAAAAATGGTGATAGATAAAGGGTATTGGGGAAGGATTTTTTTTAAAAAAATAGGACAAATACTAAAGCATTTTTAGAAGCCAAAAGGAAAGATCTAAGAGATGAATACCCAGGGGAAGAGAGAACCAATAGTGTAGGTTTCCTGAGAAGGCAGGTGAAAAGGGAACCTCTGGACAGCCGAGGTTTTTGACAGTAGAGGAGTTGGCCTTGGGAAGAGCATCGCCCCAAAACTATCAGGCATGAGTTGGCATCACTTGCCTCTGTACCCAGCCTGGGGCCTGTTTCCAGCCCTCATGGCTGTTTTTGTGTCACTGCATCCCTCTTCTGCTGGCCTTGCCAGTCCAACTCGTTAAACCATACTTACCTATCCCCTGTTAAATTTCCATCCATTGATGTACTCACTTCAACAAACATTTACTAGTCTCTGACTGTGTGCTAAGCCCTGGGGTTCAAAGACTCAAACAAGCCCTTGTCCTTGAGGAACCATTGGCCAGTGGTGTCAAGAGACAACCAGAAATAACCAGAGCACAGTGCACCATGTGAGAAGGGCTGTGGTGACAGCCTGGAGTGGGGATCTGACCCTAGGCTGCCAAGTGTTGCTGAAGAAAATCCCTAAACCAGACCAACTGCTGAGACTGCAGGAGGGCCCTCCCTCCTGCAAAGCAACTGATTGCATTTTTGCCTTCAGATACAGGTTTGATTTCTTTGGAAATAAAGACAGGATGGAGACAGTTCAGACACTGGATATCTGAATATTCATCTTAGCACCTCCTGTATGTTGGTACTAAGGCCATAGTTGTGAATAAGGTCCCTGCCCTCCTGATGCTGACAGCTTTGCAGAGTTTGCTGCTCTGGTGGAGAAAAGTGATGCTAAGGGAAAATAGGCAGGAAAAGTTCAAGAGGCGAGGGTAGTGAGAATAGGTGCCTACAGGACAGTGAAAAGGGGGTGGCCTGTGCATTCATGAGGCTTTCATTCCTTCAAAATCAGGGACTATATCCCCTTGCCCAGCAGGCATATACAAAGTAGTCCTGAGGCAGTCATTTAAGTGATTATAAATTAAGATCTAACTTGACCTTATCTTTAGTTCCATAGGAGATTAATTAGAGTTTTGTGGCCTTTTCTGGGTATATAGAAGCTCAGTGTTACATGTTTTTATGGGGCAGTCCAGAATTTACTATCTCTGGGACTGTCCTCTACACCATAAAAATGTATTATGACCATTTATATCCTTACAAAGGAAGCAGGGAGCAAATAAGCTGACATTTGGTGAATTCTTAGAAAGTGTATACTGACAATATATAGGATCGGCCATCCTTCGAAATCTCACAGAGTTCATTTATTCATCTACCAAATACTGATTCAGCTCCTACTATGGAGACATAGGTAAATACCTAACAGTTCATTGCTACTGTGGTACCTGATGTATTATCCACATTTCCAGACTTTTAAGACTCTCCTCCACATCTCCAGCCCTGACTAATCCATCCCCTGGACATCATCCAAAGACCCCAAGTATCTCTGGCCACAAACTGAGCTCAGGTTCCTCCCATCCGGTTTTGCAGAGGATGTGAACCACCTACTCACTCAGCACTGAGGATCAGGTCTGACTCCATCCTCCCTCCCCACGGCCACTCAATCATTCTGCCCATTCATCTGCCTCCTCTCCAGCCCTTCGTAGCCCAGGTTCAGACTGCCATCATTCATGCAGCCATTTAGTCATTCACCATTTTCTGAGCACACACCATATGCCATTCATGTTCTAGATTCTGGAATTACATCAGTGAACAAAACAGACAAACTTCCTGCCTTCATGGAGCTTTTGTTAAAGTGGAGAGAGAAAATAAGCGAACTACTTATGGTTAGAAAGTGACAGGCACGAAAAAGAAAAAAAAAAGAAAGTGACAGGCACTTGGAAAAATAAATTGGGGGGGGGAAAGGAGTATGATGGTCGTGGATGGGGGCTGAAAGACTTCCATGAGAAGATGACTTTTGAATAAAGAGAAGGAAATGAGATAAAGAAAAACCAGGAAAAAAGATTCTGAGGGAGCTATCAGTAAGATAGGAAGAAAACCAAGCAAATGTGCTGTCCTGGAAGTCAAGTAAATAAAGCATTCTAAAAAGAGGTCAGCTAAGACAAATGTTGACAGGTCAAATCAGATCAGAGAAATGAGGATTTCACAACACAGGGGTCACTGATAATCTTAGGACAATTTCAGCTTGAGTGCTAGGTGAAAACCTAATCGGAGTGGGCTCATAAGAGGATGGGTGCCCACTAGGATGGCTATAATTTTTTAATAGAAAATAAGCATTTGGGAGGTTGAAGAAAAAATTGAACTATTATGCAGTGTTACAGGGAATGTAAAATGGTACAGCCATTGTGGAAAATACCCCACTAGTTACTCAAAAGGTTAAACAGTTACCATATGACCCAGCAATTCCACTCCTAGATATATATCCAAAATAACTGAAAACAGGTACTCAAACATACTGGCTTCCCCGGTGGCTCAGTGGTAAAGAATCCTCTGGCCAATGCGGGAGATGCAGTTTGATCCCTGGGTTGGGAAGATAGCAACCCATTCCAGTATTCCTGCCTGGGAAATCCCATGGACAGAGGAACCTGGAGGACTACAGTCCATGGGGTAGCAAAAACAATTGGACACAACTTAGCAACTAAACAACTCAAACATAATTGCACACCAGTGTTTATAGCACTATTCATAATAGCCGCAAACACAGAAGCAACCCTGCTGTCCATCAACTGATAAATGGATAAACAAAATGATATGTCCATACAGTGGAATATTATTCAGCCATAAAAGGAAAGAAGTACTGACACATGCCACAATATGAAAGAACACTGAAAAATTACATTATGTGAAAGAAGCCAGACACAAATGATCACATAATGTATGATTCCATTTATATGAAATGTCCAGAATATGCAAAGTCCATAAAAACAGAAAGTGGTTGCCCAGGCCTGGGAGGAGAAGGGGACTGGAGAGTGACTGCTAATGGGCACAGGTTTCTTCTTGGGGTAATTAAAATGTTCTGGGCTTAGATACTGGTGATGGTTGGTGATGATACCTTATGTACATACTAAAACCCACTGAATTATACACTTTAAAATGGTGATGTTTATGGTATATGAACTACAGCTCAAAAAAAAGGATGGGGAGAGTAATTGAAAAGTACATATAGACAAATCTCACAGTTTTGTTATAAAGGAAGGAAAACAGAAGTAGTTGGAAAGGGAGTTGTGGTAAAGACCAGGTTTTTGTTTTGAGTGGATTTTTAAGATGGGAGAAACAACCACGTATTTATCTGTGCATTGATGGGAACAATCCAGGGAAAAGCAGGGACAGAAAGGGAGAAATAGTCAGAGGCAGGTTTCTGAATAGGTAACAGGGATTAGGATCCACTGTAGGAACAGGACAAAGGTAGAGAGGATTGGAGTACAGTGCTGGTAGCTGGCATATGGTAGGTGAGTTGTGGAGTTCTGTGATTGCTGAAGTTTTCTCAATGACTAGGAAGCAAGGCTGTTGGTGAGAGTGAGAAGGGAGGAAGCAGGGCTGAGACAGTCATCCAGGCCAACAGTGGGCAAACTGTGGACCAAGCCTGGCCACTGCCTATTTGTGTACAGCCTGCAAGCTGAGAATGGCTTTTGTATTTATGTTATTTTTCAGTCACTCAGTCGTGTCCAATTCTTTATGACCCCATGGACTGCAGCACGCCAGACATCCCTGTTGTTCACCATCTCCCAGAGCTTGTTCAGACTCATGTCCATTGAGTCGGTGATGCCATCCAACCATCTCATCCTCTGTCGTCCCCTTCTCCTCCTGCCTTCAATCTTTCCAAGCATCAGGGTCTTTCCCAATGAAGTCAGCTCTTCACATCAGTTGGCCAAAGCATTGGAGCTTCAACTTCAGCCTCAGTCCTTCCAATGAATATTCAGGATCGGTTTCCTTTAGGATTGACTGGTTTGTATTTATAACTAATGGGAGAAAAAACAAGAGAATAATATTTTGCGATATAAAAGAATTCTATGAAATTAAAATTTTAGTCTCTGTAATTAAAATTTTATTGGAAACTGATCACACCCATTAGTTTATGTACAGTAGCTACAGCAGCAGAGTTGACTAGCTGTAATAAACATCGTATGTCACCTGCAAAGCCTAAAATATTTGCTATCAGAAACAGTGTGCCAGCCCCCTGATCGAGGCCCTTTCTGGGACCAGGGGTCACCTGGGAAGCTGTCAGGAATGCAGACTCAGAACCTCTCATCTTGGACTTGCCTGGTGGTACAGCGTATAAGAATCCACCTGCCAATGCAGGGGACACGGGTTCAATTCCTCATCCGGGAAGATTCCATATGTAATGGAGCAACTAAGCCTGTGTGCCACAACTACCAAAGCCTGCATGCCTAGAGCCTGTGCTCCGCAACGAGAAGACACTGCGATGAAAAGCCTGCACACTGCAACTAGAGAGTAGCCCCTGCTCACTGCAACTAGACAAAGTCCAAGTGCAGAAACGAAGACCCAGCTTAACCAAAAGAAAAAAAAAAAAGAACCTGTCATCCATGTCCAACAAATTTCCCAGGTGACTCGTGTGCATGTTGAATCTTGAAGAGCAGTGCTCTAAGAGAACCAGAGGGTGGCCACCCGCGGGGAGTGCAGAGCTGCAGGGCAGCACTGAGGGCCCACTGGAAGTCAGTGGCTGTGAACCTCACGGGAGGCCAGTCGGTCTTCTTCAGCCTCATTCAGCTGCCAGAGGCACAGGCTGTCAAGCAGGTGGAGAACTGGATTTACCAGGGTTATGGTTTCTCCAAGCAAGTACAAAAAAGGGCAGGGTGTGGACAAGTGAGTGGCTGATACAATTTAAGTGAAATAAGGAGGGAAGAGGAGACATGGCGCGGCAGTGGAGGGAATAGGGAAAGGGTGTAGTTTCGATGGCTGGGTGGTCCTGGTGAGGTGGGAGCATCGTCAGTACTGGGGTCCTACAGGAAGTTAGCTGCAAGGAGAGCAGAGAGTGGGATCGTTGTAATGTTGAAGGCAGGGCAAAGGAACAAGAGGCTACAAGTGAATGCTGAATTCACCCGGAATCATGACAAGGAACAGTGCTGGAGAGAGCAGCAGTGAGCCAGGAGCTAAGTCTTCAAGGAATGGGTGGGAGAGGCTGGGGGACACTGCAATGAAAGAGCGCATGGTTGTGCTGGGACTTGCATCAGTGGCCCCTGTGGGTCTCCTTGTTTCCACTCCTTTTGAAGCTCTACTCTGAGGAACCCTCTTGGCTAGGCAGAAGTGCTTTAGGGGTTCCTCAAACAAGAAGTGTCCAGGTCAAACACTGAAGCTGTCCACTGCCCTGAGGGGCCTGTTCTGTTTTGTCAGTCTGAGGTATTTGAGTTCATTCAGGCATTCATTAAGCTTCCCTTGTAGCTCAGTTGATAAAGAATCCGCCTGCAATGCAGAAGACCTGGCTTCAATTCCTGGGTCAGGAAGATCCCCTAGGAGAAGGAAATGGCAACCCACTCCAATATTCTTGCCTGGAGAATCCCATGGACAGAGGAGCCTGGGGGGCTACAGTCCATGGGGTCGCAAGAGTCAGACACAACTTAGCGACTAAACCACCAAACCAAGGTCATTCATTCATTCATCAAATATTTACTGAGCACCTACCATGTGTAAGGCACTATTCTAGGCCCGGGGAAGACAGCAATGAACAAAATACATAATCTATGACCTCATGAAATTTACATTCTAGGGAGGGAGTTAGGCAATAAAGAAAGAAAAAAGGACTTCCCTGGTGGTCCAGTGGCTAAGACTCCATGCTCCCAATGCAGGGGACTCAGTTTTGATCCCTGATCCGGGAACTAGATCCCACATGCTGCAATTAAGATCTCGCATGCTGCAACTAAAAGAATCCACGTGCTTAGTCAACTAAGACCCAGTGCATCCAAATAAATAAAAACAATAAATATTAAAAAATATTCATTTGCCTGCATTGGGTCTTAGTTGTGGCACGTGGGCATGCAGGGCTTAGCTGCTCTGTACCATATGGGATCCTAGTTCCCCAACAAGGGATTGAACCCACATCCCCTGCATGGGAAGGTGGATTCTTAGCCACTTAACCACCAGGGAAGTACCAAATAATAAATACTAAAAAAAAAAAAAAAGAAAAAGACTCCTCGAATCCAATGCAGGGGACCGAGTTACATTTCATCTATAGTTTTGTCTTTAGACCCATGTAAAAGTATCTTTATGTTGAAATATAACACCCATACAGAAAAGCACACAAACCCAAAGTGTTCAGCTAGATGAATTTTCACAAAGGGAACACACCCATAGAACTAGCACCCAAATCACGAAATAGAATGTGACCAGTGTCTCCTCCCCCCACAAGGACAACCACTATGCTGACTTCTAAAGGCACAGATTAGTCTTGCCCAGTTTTGGTTTTTTGACAAAAATGGAATCATACAGTAAGCATGTTTCTGTGTCTGGCTTCCTTTGTTCCACAATAGTGGATGTTTGTGAGATCCATCCATGCCATCATGGGTAGCTGTAGTTTGCTTATTCTCATTGCTGCATAGGAGTGGTTCACAAACATTTTAGTCTTTAGGATCCCTTTACACTTAAAAATTATTAAGTGGGAAGACGTTTGTTAAGGTTGTGGGCTCTACCCCTCTGCCAGATCAGGAAGCTGGGAATGCACCCTCAGATGCCGCGACTGGTGCCTAACCGTAGCCCCTCCACTACTCGTGATAGATTCCTGTGGCCTTTTAAATGATTGAATAATGATAAAAATGGACCCAAAGTGACTTCTCTACTGAAGCAGAAGATTCTTATTACCTTCCATTAACTCAGTTTAGTCTTTGGGGCAGAATGAGTGAAGTACAGAAAACTGAAGAAAAGAAAACCTCACTTTAGAACTTTCTCCATGATTATTCTTAAACCCTGCCTTTCTATTTGTTTTAATTTTGCTGTGAATTTATAAATAGTGAAGACCAAAGAAATAGAAAAAACATTTGAGAGCTTTATACCAAGAAATTTGCCTTGAAAGATGCTATTCTTGGAGGGAAAAGCATATCAAGTTCCTGTCTTTTTTCTTTTTAACAAGGTTTCTTATGTCCTTAGATTTTGAAGGATAAGACATATAAACTCATACCTGCAGACTATTTTTAGCAGCTGTGTAAGAATAATGAGATTTGTAAATTAAGGGCTTTGTAATGTGGATGTTTTGCTACTAGAGTTGACTACTCAGAAAATTTTTTTATAGCTCTTCAATGTTTTATTTTTGATCTATCACTTCAATGACATTATTTGACCAAACAGAAGTCATTCTGTCTTTCTAAGCTATGACCTTGTTATGAACAGTATCTGCATTCACTGTGCAAATGTCCATGTATTATCTATTTAAGCAACATCATAGTGCCATCACTCAAGGAAGTTGAATAAGGTGAACATTGATATAGCTCTTTCCCCTTCCCCCCATTTTTTAAATGTAACAAATACTTTTTATGTTTCCCTTCCCTTTGCCCTTTCCCCTTCCCCTTTGGGAAACATGTCAGGAACTAGATCGTTTAAGACGAGCAATTGAGGGGACTGAGAGATTGATCCACACAGAGCCTGGCTTCTTTGTGCTTCATCGTAAGGCATTCTGCTGGCCAGCCTAATTAAGTACCCTTTTAACAAGAGAACCTCATGAAAATCCAGCTGGCAACTCAAGAAGTTCAGGAAGCAGGACTGCAGAGGTTATACTCTGGGATCCTGGTCATGAGGTCGGATGCCTCACCTTGTTAAAAAGAGACACTGGACCTAAATAGTGCAGCATGACTTTGTTCCTGCTTGGCTAAATTTCTCAACACCACAGTCAGCTAAGTCACCTACAGTGACTTTCGAAAAACACGGAGAGCACCTACCCCAAGGAGATGGTAGATTTGGAGTAAGCCGTCGTAGACATAATTCCTCTGATGGCTTTTTCAACAATGGATCTCTTCGAACAACAGGAGGTTCTTGGCACCAGCCCTCCCTGTTCCGCCACGATTCTGTGGACTCTGGTGTCTCTAAGGGAGCATATGCTGGAATCATAGGGAACCTATCTGGTTGGCATGGCTCTTCACGAGGTCATGATGGCATGAGCCAGCGTAGTAGGGGTGGCACAGGAAACCATCACCACTGGAATGGCAGCTTCCACTCCCAGAAAGGCTGCCTTTCAGGAAAAGCCACCTACAGATATCAGGGAAGAGAAGAAAGAAGGTGGAAAAGTTGCAGTTTGAAGAGGAAGACTTTCCTTCTTTGAATCCAGAAGCTGGCAAACAGAATCAGCCATGCAGACCTATTGGGACTCCTTCTGGAGTGTGGGAAAACCCACCTAGTGCCAAGCAGCCCTGAAAAATGCTAGTCATCAAAAAACTTTCCAGAGAAGATCCTGCTGCTGCCTTCTCTGCTGCATTCACCTCACCAGGATCTCACCATGCAAATGGAAACAAATCGTCAACCATGGTTCCAAGTGTCTATAAGAACCTGTTTCCTAAGCCTGTACCACCTCCATCCAAGGCCAGTGCATGGAAAGCTAACAGAATGGAAAACAAATCAGGATCCCTTTCGTCTAGCTGATAGTCTGTTTTTACCAGTCCAATCCCTGTTACCAAACCACTAGTACTGGCTGGTGGTGTAGTTTTAAGCTCTCCCAAAGAAAGCCCCGCCAGCACCATTCCTCTGATTGAGATCAGCTCCTCTTGTCTGACCAAGTTGACCCACAGAACTACTGATAAGAAGAGCAAATTCCTGAAGACTCTGAAGGATGACCAGAATGGAGACTTCTCAGAGAGCAGAGAGTGTGAGAAGTTGGAAGATTTGGAGGACAACAGCACACCTGAACCAAAGGAAAATGGAGAGGAAGGCTGTCATCAGAATGGTCTTGCTCTCCCTGTAGTTGAGGAAGGAAAGGTCCTCTTTCACTCTTTGGAAGCAGAGCACAGGTTACTGAAAGCAATGGGATGGCAGGAGTACCCTGAAAATGATGAGAATTGCCTTCCCCTCACAGAGGATGAGCTCAGAGAGCTCCACATGAAGACAAAGCAGCTGAGAAGAAATGGCTTTGGAAAGAATAGCTTCTTACAGAGTCGAAGTTCCAACCTATTCTCCCCTAGGAGAAGCACTTGCAGAACAGAGTTTGAGGACTCGGCCATGGAGACAAGTAGCAGTGAGACATCTGATGATGATGCCTGGAAGAAGGCATAGAAATGCTCACAGTTAAATCTGACCCAGTAAACTCAGCTTGTGTGTTTAGGGGTTATACAGAAGAAATCGTTCTTTCCTTTTCCTATGTTATTGTTGAATACTTCATGCACAAGGGAAATAATCATATCCCAAAGAGAGAGTGAGCAATTGGCTTCTTTAGCTTTTGTTTTTGTTCTTCCCTGCTATCTGCTTAATAGAGAGAACTTCGTGTGGTGGGAAGAATTTTTAAAACACACACACATACACAAAGTATATATGGGGCAATGTACAGGTGGGAGCTGGCAGTCCTGAGTGAGGAGGAGACACTGGTTTGCAGCAACAGCTTCTACTACCAGCCCTTGGGGCACTCACCCCTCTACTCAAGCAATCACTGTCAATGACAAAGTGACTACTGAAGTTATAAGTGTATTAAATTAATGCTAATAATTTGGATATTTTATTTCTTTCTGCTTGGGTCACCTTAGCCCTTAACCAAGCATATGTGTTTTTTTCCCCTTTATTTTTCTTTCTGGGTACAGCTATAAAATATTTGGATATAGGAAATATTGTGTTATTCTTGCAGCCTTGATATTCAGGGTGGATAGTAAAATATAAATTTTTGTGAGATTTCAAAGATAAAGATTATTTTGATAACATTATTTACAGATTTAAAAGATGTAGTTATCACAAGTCTGTTGAGGGGGAAAACTACTGCATAAAATAACTAACTTGGAATAAATATTTTGCATCAGTTTGGATTGTCTTGTGTAAGAAGTATATTTACTTTAAAATTAGATGAGTGGATTTAGAGGTCTGAGGAAAATCCGAATTCAGACACACCTGTTTCTCCTTTTAGCAGATACATTCTTGATGCAGAAAAACATGTGCAATAAACTGCTGCTGCTGCTGCTGCTAAGTCGCTTCAGTCGTGTCCGACTCTGTGCGACCCCATAGACGGCAGCCCACCAGGCTCCACCGTCCCTGGGATTCTGCAGGGTTGCCATTTCCTTCTCCAGTGCAATAAACTACCAGTAATAAAACCAGAAAAAAAATATTAAGGACTCCAAAGGGCCTTTAGGGCTTCCCTGGTGTCTCAGATGATAAAGAATCCTCCTGCCAATGCAGGAGACCCAGGTTTGATCCCTGGATGGGGAAGATCTCCTGGAGAAGGAAATGACAACCCACTCCAATATTCTTGCCTGGAGAATTCCATGTACAGAGGAGCCTGGTGGGCTAGAGTCCATGGGGTCACATAGAATCAGACATGACTGAGTGACTAACACTTTCACAAAGGGCCTTCGTGTGGATTATTTCTATCGATGTTTACTGAATTAGAAATTAAAACTGAAAAATATTTAAACCCCAAGAACACACAAGCATACATTCTATTGTCTGTCAGAGCAATGAAGTCATTACAAGTCATGTAGCCTCTTTGATGGTTGGATGGCATCACCGACTCGATGGACATGAGTTTGAGCAAGCTCTGGGAGTTGGTGATGGACAGGGAGGCATGCTGCAGTCCATGGGGTTGCAAAGAGTCAGACACGATTGAGCAATTGAACTGAATTGAACTGAACCGAGTCTCTGAAACCCCACAGTACACCCGTGAGAGGACAAGAGTAAAAGATGACTTCTTTGTATTATTATAAAAATAATTTGACCCTGCAGGCCCTGTGAAAGGGTCTTGAGGATCTCCCAGAGTTCCCTGGATCACACTTTGAAAATTGCTGCTGTACAATAGCCCCTGGTAAATATACCACACTTTACATGTTCAGTTGAAGATAGATAGTTTCCTGTTTGGGGTTGTTAGAAATAATTTTGCCATAAACAATTTAGTACATGCCTTTTTTCAAATTAAAAAATACATATATTTACTTTTTAAAGCCACACCCTATGACATGTGGAACCTTAGTTCCTTGACCAGGGATCGAACCTGTGCCCCCTGCATTGGGAGCACAGAGTCTTAACCACTGGACCACCAGGGAAGTCCCAGTACATACTTCTTGATGCATATTTGTTCATCTTTCTGTTGGAGAAACATCTAGGAGAGGAAATGTAGGGCCATATAGAATGTAAGTGGAACCATGGAAAATATTTACATGATTAAAAAACAAAATTAAATTTACAAAAACAAATTCTTTCTTCATCCATCTTTTGTCCCTCCTAACTTGGGAAATGACTGTTGTCCTTTTCAAGGCAAATTTCTTTCCTGCTGCTCTTCAGCCTGCCCACTGTGTCCACTGAGACCCCCACACTATTAAACCTGGGTTTCCCTGCATCTTTAATGTCTCTCCTTCCTGCCTTCCTCTCCATGATCTACCAGAAACCAACTCCTTTTTATTTTTTGGCCGCACTGTGCAGCATGGGGGATCCCAGTTCCCTGACCAGGGATCGAACCCATGCCCCCTGCATTGGAAGTGCAGAGTCTTTACTACTGGACTTCCAGGGAAGAAGTCCAAGAGAGTATTTAAAGCCATGATATTGGATGAGGTCATCAAAGGAGAGAGTGTATATAGAAAATAGAAGTCCAAATCTGAACCTCAGGGCTCTACAATGTTTAAAAAAAAGAGAGAGAGAGATAAGAAAGTGAGATAAGGAAGAATCTGCAAAAGAAACTCAGAAAGGGTTGCATGCAAGGTAGAAGGAAAACCAGGCAGAACAAGTGCCCGATGAAGCTGTAAGAATTAAAAGGATGATTTATATAAGCTCTTAGCACAGTGTCAGTCACACTCTAAACCTGAGGAAATGGTAGCTATGATGATGATGATGACAATGAAAATTCATCTATTAAAGGCTTATCTGTTGCTCCTTCTGGCCGCCAAAAATAAAATACTGGCTCTTAAATAAATAATAAAAATCCAAGGTAAGAAGCTTCACTTGAATCAAATGTAAATTTGGATGAGGGTCTGAACCTAAACACTAAGTGGGATTAAAGTCACTAAACTTCTGCTGTTAAAAAGTGTAGTTAGGCTTTCGTTGGTGGCTCAGTGGTAAAGAATCCAGCTGCCAACGCAGGAGACACGGGTTCGATCCCCGATCCGGTAAGATTCCACATGCCCTGGGGCAACCAAGCCTGTGGGACAAAACTATTGAGCCTGTATTCTAAAGCCCAGGAGCTGCAACTACTGAGCTTATGAGCCACAACTACTTAAGCCCAAGTGCTCTAGAGCCCACGCTCCACAACAAGAGAAGCCACTGAAATGAGAGGCTCGCACAGTGCAACTAGAGAGGAGTCCCCACTCGCCACAACTAGAGAAAAGCCGGTGCAGCAACAAAGACCCAGTACAGCCAAAAATAAATAATTAATAAAATTTTAAAAAAAGACCCATAATTATTTAGGTATTCCCTGGTGGCCCAGTGGTTAGGCCTGTATGGTTCCACTGCAGGGGGCATAGGTTCAATCCCTGGTCAGGCAACTAAGATCCAGCAAGCCATGCTGCTCGACCCCAGTAACTACTAAATTGGGCTCAAGCTTTCCACCATTTCTATATTCTAGCATCCCATGGCCCAAGGCAGAGACCTGGCACTAAGTCCTGTTAATGTTACGTCAGAATCATCTCTTGATCTTGTTACTTCTTCTTCTTCTTTTTGGCTGCACTGGGTCTTCATTACCACCCCCAGGCTCTTTGATTCGGAACTTGGGCTTTCTCCAGTTGCAGTACTCAGGGCTTCTCTTGTCGTGGAGTACGGGCTCTAGAGCTTGCAGACTCAGTAGTTGTCATGAGGGGGGCTCTCTAGTTGTGGTGTGCAGACTCAGTTGCCCCTTTGTACATGGGATCCCAGTTCCCTGAACAGGGATGGAACCCACATCCTCTGCATTGGAAGGTGGATTCTTAACCACTGGACCATCAGGGAAGTCCCCTGGTCTGGTTCTTCTTATTCAATGTCATGGGGACTACCCTACTACTTTGTGCCACCATCCTTCTTACTGAAACTATTTCCAAAGCCTCTTACCTAGTTTGTTTGTTCTATCATCTGTCACTATTCCCCAGTCCAGGGATTCATAACAAGTTTTGTGCCATGGAACCATTTGGCAGTCTGATGAAGTTTATGGAGTTATTTTCAGAATGTTTTTAAATGCATAAAACAAAGTACATTGGATGACAAGACAACCAATTGCACTGCAATAGAGCTATCAAAATATTTCCTAAAAGAAATGTGTACTATAGCAATATACAGGATTAACAGAATTCTTGTGGGTCTAATAGCTACTATAATTTTAAAGTGATGAGCATATAAATGACATTTTGAGACATCTGCATCAACTGCAATGTGATATGAAACCATCTTTGATTGCTATTGGTGACCAAGTCACAGGTACTGCCAATGTCACTGTAATTCGTTGCCTACATTTGTAAATGATGCACTACACTTCAGAGTTTGATGAGAACGAAGTTGTGATTTTTAAAATTTCCATCCACATTCATGTACCCTGTGAATCCTATACATTGACCCTTTCCTGGTGGCTCAGATGGTAAAGAATCTGCCTTCAATGCAGTAGACCCAGGTTTGATCCCTAGGTAGGGAAGATCCCCTGGAGGAGGGAGTGGCAACCCATTCCAGTATTCTTGCCTGGAGAATCCCATGGACAGAGGCGCCTAGCAGGCTACAGTCCAAACAAAGAGGCAGACACGACTGAGTGACTAACACTTGTGGACTCTAGGTAAAAAACCCTTACCTAAATGTATTACTGTAAAAATGCTTGAAGTGACTGAAAAGATAGAGGTCTTTAAATGGGGAGAAGAAAAAGAAGAAAACGGGGAACATTAACATCCAAAACGTGTGCCACTAATTCCTATACATCTTGCCAAAGGTGAGTTACAAATTCAGTCTGAGCTTTCTAACAGTTGAGGAAACGTTTTGTCCAGAACTTTCTCAGTTTAGAACTTTGACTGGGGCCGTGGTCATGCAATGGTAAGTAGTCTGCCTACTGTAAAACATTGATTGGTTATACAAGGCTATATGTCATTTATATCTCAATAAAACTAGAAGGGAAACAAAAAAACCTTGCTTTGTAGCCTCTTGCCTAGACTAAAGCCCCACTGCCAACACCACTGTACCTTCCCATCCCGCAGCACACACCCGACGGTACGAGAAGCGACTGCCAAGAAAGAACTGTTGCTTAGTCGCTAACACGACTCCGTGCAACCCCAGGGACTGCAGCCTGCCAGGCTCCCCTGTCCATGGGATGTTCCAGGCAAGAATACTGGAGTCGGTTGTCATTTCCTTCTCCAAGGGATCGTCCCCACGCAGGGATCAAACCCTCTCCTGTATTGGCAGGGGTGTTCCTTGCCACTTAACCGTCAGGGTAGCCCCGCAGAGAAGCAGGTGTGGGTGCAAATCCGGCCTGGCCCTCCCTGGTTGGGCGTTCGCGCTCCCGCCCGCGCCCCTTCGCGTGCTCACTCCCTAGCCGAGGACCGAAGTCCCTAGCGCTGGAACAAGACGTCTCCCCCGCCCTCTTTGGAGATAGCCCCGCCCCCCCCTTGCTTCTCCCGCCTTCGAAAGGGTTTCTGCCTTGGCATTTATCATGGACCGTCTGCCTCACCCATGACACAACGTGCCCCTGGCACACTAACAGGCTCGTAAGGAACCCAGTTACGGAACTGAAGCATAGCAAATTCCATTTCGCACGAACAAGCGCTGTTTCCCACAGTCTAACGGGAGCGTGCGCAGAGATGGGCCGCCAGGGGGCGTTGATTGGCGCACAGCGTGACCGCCCCAAGCCCCGCCCCCGGCGGCGCCTTCTAAACACGTCCTTCCGCTCACTTCCTCCTCTTTTCTCTTCTCCGCCATCCTATGTGCGGTTGAGTTCTGTCCGCACCATGGTGAGTGCATCCGTTACCATCGGTTCCGGGGTGGCTTTCCGAGACCTGAGATCTCCGCTAGCTCCCCGGTGCCGCGGGCTGCGTCGAGGTGTGGGACCCTTTTTAAGGCCTTTTCCAGGGGAGATGGGAGTTTGGCCTCGGCTCCAACCCGAGGGCCTGGCGGGAAAGGAGTGAGCTAGCACCTAGGGAGGGGCGGGCTTTGCCGGCCCCGCAAGGTCCGAGAGGGCGCTCTCTGTTGCAGGCCGCTACTCAGGCGGGCGGGGATTCCCGTTTTTCCCAGAGCGAACTGTGTTTCTGGGGCAAGAAGTCGAGGGGGCCCACAGAAACTGGCCCGACTTCGGGATGTTGTCAGTGACACGCGGGATGTTTCGGTCGTCGAAAAGGGAATGTGGACTGCTGGTTTTCGAAGACTTATTAACTTGGGAGCCAGAATTCTTCCACTTGATGAGATTATAGGATATTTTAGCCCTTTGTTCGGGAACTTGAACGTTACCCAGTTTAAACTCATGGAACAAGGGGTGATGTGTGAATCTGTGTGTCATTCGGGCGTTCTTCGTAAAATGCTAGCTGCGTGCGGATAGTCACTGGCTTTTTCCTGTGATAGTACCTTGGAAAATTTTAACTGTATGTGATTTTAGGTGTGGAGAGGAGCGGTATCTGGTATTATACGGTTTTTTTTTTTTTTAATACGGTTTTGTTAACAGAAATTTACAGTTGCTGCTATGAGCTGGGAGAGAGGAGTATAGTCTTTTCCTTCTTTGTAATAACGCCTGTTATGCAAGGGTGTGTTGGGCCACATGGGTCAGATTTTAAACCAGCACTCAGGCCGTTTCTCTGGACTCTACTGCACACCGGGGAGGGAGGTGTTTGGGGTTAGATTAGATGACCCATGGAGAAGGAAACGGCAACCCACTCCAGTATCCTTGCCTGGAAAATCTCATGGACAGAGGAGCCTAGTGGGCTGCAGTCCATGGGGTCGCAAAGAGTCGGACACGACTAAGCGACTAACACTAACTAGATGACCCAAGTTCTTTATGAAAGCCAAAAAAAGAGCGGGAACTTGGGAAAGTGACATTTTAAATAGAGTTAATTTAATACCAAGATGGTCGGTGAGCTGGAACAGATCTGCCAAATGTCAGGGGCTTTGTGTAAGGTGGCGTTTTCTTTTTTTTTGAACGCACCGCGTGGCTTGCGGGAGTCTTAGTTCCCGGACCAGGGGTAGAAGCTGGCCCCCTGCAGTATAAGCACAGATTCCCTAACCATTGGCCCGCCAGGGGATTCCCAGTACCCTGGTGTACAAAACAGGGCACTGAGACTGGTTGACTTGCAAGTTGTTGTTCGTGAAAACCATGTGCTCTAGTCCCAGCCTTCAGTGATGTGGTCCTCTCAGTCCTAGGGTGACAGCAGGGAAGACTGGAACACAGTCTTCCCTTGTATCTGTGTCTAGCCTTGTATCTGCCCTGGGAGAAGTGAGGAACAAAAGCAAGGGGCAGTGATGGGTTTAGCATTGAGAAGGGTTTTGGGCATATGTTAAGCATTTGAATATTTGTTGGATTTAGAGAGTTCCTAATTTTTGAATAAGTTCTGGTATTGCTGTTAAATTAATTGCATTTCCTTCCCAGTCTTCTCACAAGACTTTCAGGATCAAGCGATTCCTGGCCAAGAAGCAAAAGCAGAATCGTCCCATTCCTCAATGGATTCGAATGAAAACTGGCAATAAAATTAGGTAAGGACACACTCCCCCACTCATGTGTTTTGTTAAATTTAGGATTTCTTTGAGTGCACAGTTGAAAGTTATATGCAGTTTAATTTTAATCTTGTGCCACCATTCTGAAATTCTTTTTTTTTTAATGTGCTTCTGGGTTTCTGAACAGCAGCCAGCCCACAGCTGGGCTTAGGGGCAGACACTCCTCCAATATTTGTAAATTTCCTGGTTGCTTTCTCTCTGAGCCAGAACATAAGGGGGCTGTCTCATTACACATCCCAGTGGGAATATCAGAAAGTGTTTATTTTTTCTGAAGATTGAAAGATTTGCTTTTCCCCACAGAATTGAGCTGATGGTTTTAGGAGAAAGACATTACTAGAATTTCTCCAAAGGACCTCTAGGGTCATCTAGGTTAACGCTAGACAAAGCTGGATCTAAGACTCTCCTGCATGCCTTTCAACCAAAGTATTTTCAAAGCATTTTTAAGCTGACATTGTAGGGTGGGCCTAGCAAGTGAGTCCTTGCCAGGATAAACACTGAAGCTCAGGAGTGCAAGATTGTGAAGCTAGTGTAGAAGTCTGATTGGGTTGTATGGCAAATAGAAGTGGAATTGTCTGTGGGAATCACTCACTGTAGCTTTATAGGCCAATTAATTGCAACCTTTGGTTTATTGTATCCCATCCAGTGATGGTAGGACCTGCCTTTGTAGTTGTGAGAAATGAAAGAAATGTATGTAAAGTTTTGTGTAGCTCAGTAGAGGGTACCTGCAATTATCAGATGCTGGTCTTTTGCTCTGTGGTCTAACTTAAAATGCAGTGAAAGCAGGTTGCAATTACAGTGCTTTCTTTTGTGGAAGTACTGACATTATCCTGCTGAAAGAAAATCTGTGTTGATCGTTTTTTGATTTTGCCATTTATGGGGGTAAAATCATGACAGATTGACATAAACAGTTGATGGCCTTTGAAGTAACTGAGGATGTTAATGTATTAACATTATGCAAGAGCTTTTTGTACATGTAACCTATTATGTAGAATGACTGGTTTGATCTAGTGTAGTAGTTGGGGTTATATATCTCTGTCTGGGTCTGCTCCAGGTCTGTTGAATCGAAAGTAAGTGAGCTTCTCTACTACTTACTCCCAGTAAAGAACGAGTGTGTTTTCCTTAGCCTGGAGTCATTTTGAGAGGTAAAAAATTGATTTGACTAGTTCTTTAACACATCTAGCAAATCATTTTTTACTCTCCAAAAAGAACTCCAAACTTGCTAAAGAAGGGAAAATGGAACCCTTTGCTTTCAAAGATTTTTTTTTATGGTACTTTTAAGGCAAAGTTTCTGGTGAGTAAGAGCAACTAATTTGAGGTCAGACTACCTTTGTAACTTGGTATTTCCTTCTGTGTAGGTACAACTCCAAGAGAAGACATTGGAGAAGAACCAAGCTGGGTCTATAAGAAGCGTCACATAAAAAGTGGCACACATGTTAAGATCACTTATTTAAGCAGCCGTATCACAGTGAGAACATCACTACTGTAATGCTTGGCTCCTGATGTTTCTTATTTCCTCAAAACTATCAGTCTGAGACCAGTAATAAATATGATACGTTACGTTGGAACTGTTATTGTATTATATGGTTTGTGATGACGTACTGAATAAATGCTCCTGTCAGGACACAGGGCTGTCCAATGATAGAAATGTTCTCTAGCTACCAAGTACTTAGAAGTACTAGTAAGTACTAGAAGCTAGTAAATTAGGAACTGGCTTTTTAAAAGTTTTGTTGTCTTATGGTTCCCTATAACTAGCAGCTCTTAAACCTACTGTTACAGGAAGTACACATATGTGTCATCCTTTTACCTGAACGCAGCACCTTTTTAAAATAAACTGTTGGGGGGGGGGGATGCCTTGCCACAAGACATGCAGGATCTTAGTTCCCCAACCAGGGATTGAACCCACTTGGCTGCCAGGAAAGTCCCATAAAAAGCATGTTTATATGCTATTCTATGATGTGAACCAGGGTTTGGCAACTGGTCTCCCACCTGTTTTTGTATGGTCTGTGAACTAAAGCTCTGCATTTTTAAATGGTTGAAAAAATCAAATATTTTTGACATTTAATAAATTCAAGTTTACCTACCAGGCATTATTCCTAGGTACTTGGGATTAACCAATGGATGGATAGACAAATGTATGTTAGGCTAGTAATAGGCCAATACATGGGCCATAGCTAATGTCTGGGAAAGATGCGTGCCCAATTACTCAGTCGTGTCCGACTCTTTGGACCCCAGGTGCCTCTGTCCATGGGATTTTGCAGGCAAGAATAATAGGGTTACCATTTCCCACTCCAGGGGATCTTCCCCACCCAAGGATCAAACCCACATCTCCTGCATTGGCAGGCAGATTCTTTAATCACTGGAGGGAGCCAAAATGCCCTAGTTACCTGTGGAGTTAGGTTGGGACTGCAGCAGGGCGAGGGGGATCCTGTTTGGTGTTATCTACCTACCCAGTTTGTACAGAGCCTGTGCTGGAGCAAGCCAAGAAAACAAGTGACAGGAGCTGTCAGTGTAGCAAATGGGGGTAGGGGCCATACACAGCCAAGGGGTCCCTGACTTGTAACCACACTAAGACCACATGACCACAAGGACCACTGCTCACCAGAAGTTTTTAGAATGGCTGCCAAATAACCAGCCTAGGAACGTGGGCGCTACCAACAGATCTTGGAAGCACATTTTCTAGTTTACGAATCCCAGATTTCAAATATTTCCTCTTCGTGCATCAGTCTTTGCTTTATATTCAAAGACAGCTGCCACTGTGAACAGCAAGGCAGAGGGACTTGATAACAATTGACAGTCATGGAAATTCCTAGCCATTTGGAGTCTTAGGGATACCTCAGTCTTACCATTCAGAGTAGGTGGGAATTCCTGAGCCCCGGGAATTTATGAAAAAGCTAAGGTCACATGGCAGAGGGAGCTTTCTCTAAAGACCTTAAAAAGGAGGGTTAAAATTGAAAGAAAATGATAGACATTTTGGGTGGATTGGTTGGCCGTGTAAAAGGGGTTTCTTTTAAGCCTGGGGTGGGACAGGTCCTGGATCCAGTGACTCCACACCGCCTTGTTTAGTCAATAAGTCGTATGGGACTCTGCGACCCCATGGACTGCAGTGCCAGGCTCCCAGTATTTGTTCTCTATGAACTGGATCCCTTATTTCCTGAAGGGAAGAATAGGAGCTTTGAGATGTGTAGGACATAACATTTACCTTTAAGAGGTGAAGTGTAAGGTCAGCTTTTGAAAAGACAGTCAACCCCGCGGTGATGCTGCCCATCTCATAATGGCCTACTAAGAAGCAGGCAGCAGCCGAGTCGTGGCCAAGAGTTGGCAGTCTGGAGGAACAGGACCACAGAGTCAGCCTTCCAGTTCTGTTGGTGCACCAGCTGTGAGCCTCAGTGTCATCTGCAACATGGGGCCAATGGGACCTCCCTCAAAGGGCTTTGAGGATTGAAGTTAATAATGCACAGAAGCAGTTGATTGAATGACTGGGAAAAGGGAGAAGAAAGGGGAGTGAGCAGAGTTAAAAGTTTTAGTGTGGGCTGTACTCATGCTCAGTCACTCAGTCTGACTCTTGGGACCCCATGAACTGTAGCCCACAAGGCTTCTCTGTCCAAGGGATTTCCCAGGCAAGAATACTGCGGTGGGTTGTCACTCCCTACTCCAGGGGATCTTCCTGACCCAGAGATCAAACCTGTGTCTCCTGCTTTAGCAGGCGGATTCTTTGCCACTGAGTCACCTGGGAAGCCTGGATAAAGCAAAAATAAGACACAGGGACTGAAGATGGTGGGAAGGGGCAGGTTGGCATGGGGGAATCAGGCAGATCTGATGTGGAATTGATGCTCAATATCAGCCTTTAGATAGATACCCGTTCCCTTCTATTTCCATGATTTGCATTTGGAGTAGAGTCCCCTCGAGGACTTGGAAAGAAAGGAATAGGGTGACTTAAGAGCTAAAATCCTGGGCCTTACACTTGCCTCCAGTTGAATCCCAGCTCTGTTCCTGAACCAGAGATTGACTGGAGAAGGGATAGGCTACCCACCCCAGTATTCTTGGGCTTCCCTGGTAGCTCAGCTGGTAAAGAATCTGCCTGCAATTGGGGAGACCTGGGTTCGATTTCTGGGTTGGGAAACTCCCCTGTAGAAGAGAAAGGCTACCCACTCCAGTATTCTGGCCTGGAGAATTCCATAGACTGTAAAGTCCATGGGGTTGCAAAGAGTCGGACGCAACTGAGCAACTTGGACTTGAAGGATTGAATGATAATGTCTGTAAAGGATTAGTTATACCAGATAATCCTCCCATTTTACAGATAAAAAAAGTGAAACAGTTCTCAAACAAAAAAATACTATTTTTTTTTTTTTAAAGCAAATTCCCTGGCAGTCCAGTGGTTAGGACTTGACGTTTTCATTGTGGTGACCAGGGTTAAAAAAAAAAAAAATTACATAATTCTCATTCCTGCTAATAGTCACTAACAGTTTGAGTAACTTATGTTGGCAGGTGACTGCTCTCAGCAGGAATGTCAATGAGAACCAGGTTGAACAGGGAATAGATTTTTCTTGGAAAGAACAGGGTGAAATATTAACCATTTACACTTCCCTGAGGGTATTTTAGCCCAGAGAAGCAAACATGAAGCCCTTGCTTATGTAAAGTGAGTATTTGAAGAGCCAGATGCAAGTATGACCTTCTGGGTATTGCAGTCAAAAGAGCATGCCGAGAGCCTATGCCTGTGCGTGTCATATATGCCCGTCTAGGAATGCAGGAAGGGAAGGTGGCAAACCCTCAGAGAAAACGAATCGATCCTTCATTGGGAGCAACTTTCCCCCCCAGGGGATGTTTGGCACTGTCTGGAGACATTTGGTTGCAAAAAATGGGGGGAAGGGAGGTGCCAGTGGCAGCTAGAGGATGTTTAGCCAAGGATTCTGCAGAGTCGGACACTACTGAGGTCACTTAGCATGCACACATGTTGCTAAACATCCTTACATCCATAGGACAATCCTCTACAACAGAGAAGTGTGTGTGTGTGTGTGTGTATGTGTGTGTGTGCACGTGCACTCAGTCGTGTCTGACTCTTTGGACCCCATGGACTGTAGCTTGCCAGGCTGGAATTTTCCAGGCAAGAATACTGGACTGGAGTTGGTTGCCATTTCCTTCTCCAGGGGATCTTCCCCACCCAGGGTTCAAACTGCGTCTCCTACATTGGCAGGCGGACTCTTACACCACTTCACCACCTGGGAAGCCCACAACAAAGAATTATATGGCTGAAGATGTCAATAGTGCTGAAGTTGAGAAACCATGGTTTAACAGCACTGCAGCCAGCCAGAGTCAGCTTCTTGAGACAGATGTGCTGGGCTCACTACTCCCCCCTCCAACTCTTCACACTACTCCTGGGATAAATCTCACTCTTAACATGGCCCCAAAGGAGTAGGGGTGGCTCCCACCCTCTCTTCACTCACAAAGTTGGGTCCAGCCGCACCGGCCTCTGGGTCTCTCAAAGCACAGCTTCAGCCAACCTCAGCCTTCCCACTGTTATTCCCTTGACTTGGAACATTCTCCCCCTTCACCCAGTGAACTCCCATTCATCCTTCAGGTCTCAAGCTACTTCGCACCTTCAGGCGGTGACCTTCCCTCACGGCCCCTCTCCCCTCAATCTAGTCAGGTCCTGCTGCTTAGTACTTCTTAAATCACCCTGTGAGTTTCCGTCCCGATTGTAACTGTAAAGGTCTATGTGTGGTTAGTTGATTGATGGCTGTCTCCCTCACTTGACTGAGCTCTACAAGGAGAGGTCAGTCTTGCTCATTGCTGACTGCTTTTATGTACCAGTATCTGGCATAACAGAAGTGCCCAATAGAAGCATTTGTTGAGTGAGGAAAGCAGGCACTCAATAAATTTGTTGAATGAATGAGGAGAGGGACACATATGGGAGCAAGAGCAGTACAAAATGTGTGCCTTGACGTGTGTTTACAAGGAGTGAAGGACGAATGACTTGCCTGGGGAGTTGGGAAGGCCTCACCCAGGTTCACAAAGAGGCCAGTGGTGTGTGTGCACGTGCATGCATGGTAGCTAGGCAACTGGGGTTTAAGGTGCTAGGGGAAAAGTTGGAGACAGGCACATCATGAAAGCTCAGGCATAACTAGTAGGGAAAGGTGAGAACTTACCAGCACTCACCCTCTGTTCAGGTACCTTGTCACCACACTGCGGGGCCGATGCCTTCCCTTGAATTCTGGTCACTGATGAGGCCACCTGCAGCTGCCTAGAAGCAGCAGGACGGGACTCATGTCTAACCCTGATCCTAAATGGAACTGTGTTCTCCAGACCAATTTGAATAATTTAGATTCCAGCAGAGCTGATAATACAGATGTTTTAGAAATGTTTCATAAAGACAAAGATGCCTATCTTTGAGTGAGAGAAATGATAGAAAAAATGCACCAAAAAAGCCAACACCAACAGCACAGGCCAGGCAGGCCAGAGGCATTTTCTAGAAGAAGCAAAGAAAAAGAGAAAGTTTCAAAGTTAACAACTCCTCTTAACAAAACACCAAAACTCCCACTACTATCAATACTGGAATTACAGGCCATTTTAAAAAATTCTCTTGAAATACAACATATACACAGAAAAGTGCCTTTTCCCTAAGTGTGTACCTCGATGAATTTTCACAGGGTGAACTCAATTGTGTCACCACCACCCAGATTGTTTAAGTTTGCTCTTTTCTGTGGGTATTTTCAGAGGCTTCCAAGAATACTGAGACACAGGAAAGATGACATGTCAAGGACACCAGGGATAATCCTGAAACATATTAGATAAATCTCTGAGCTGTGGGATTTGAAAAAGACATACCCTTTTGACCTGAGACCAAATTCTTCGGTTTGAGTTGCAAGGAGTTCAAGCAGAGTCTAATGTTTCTTCTCTCCAGACACTCAGGGACGAGTCCCAGGTTCTTGTTTGGAGCTGCTTGTTCTGCAGAAGCCTTTGTAGCTGCCTTCCTCACACCCTGGCACCTCTTTCTGAGAGTTCTCTGAGTCACTTATTTAGGTGGGTTCCAAACAGCAAAGGGTAGAGGTAACTTAATGTTGTTGTCAATTTGTTACTGTGGTTGTAATCAAAATTTTTTGTCTAATTTTTGGTCACGCTGTACAGCATGCAGGATCTTAGTTCCCCGTCCAGAGATCAAACCTGAGCCCCCTGCAGTGGAAGCATGGAGTCTTAACCACTGGACTGCCAAGGAAGTCGCTGGAATAAAAAATGTTTAAAAAAGAAAAAAACTGTAGGGGAAACTTAATGCAAGGTATATAGGAACTTTCTGTAATATTTTTGCAACTTTTCTGTAAACCTCAAACTATTTGAAAATAGACCATTGATTTTAAAATAAAATGACCAACCATACACCTAATCCTAGGGGTGAAAGTGATTGATTAAGCATGCACTTTAAAGCACTCAAGGAGACATGCTGATGGGCGAGTGAGTCCCTGGTATGTTTATAAATCACCAAAGGCTGTCGAGCTCCACCAATGATGTCTACATCATAAACAACTACCTTAAAGCAGTGACTACTCTTGTTGGTTCCCCATTTGTTGGCAGAGGAAACATACTGTTTGCTGTTTTTTTTCACAACCCTCTGGGTCGTGCTTTGGTTAATTGCACGGAGACTGCGGAGTGACAGGGAAAGCTCACAGAGCATTGCAGCTGGGCAGGTCTGGGTTTATATCATGTACATTTCATTCACTACTTTAGGGGAGTTACTTAAGCTCCTTGAGCATGTATAAAATAGAAGTGAATAATACTGTGCCACAGACTTGCTGTGAGAATTACTTGAGATGGCATGTCCAAAGTGTCTAGTCTATTGCCAGACTTAGTAAATGGTAGCAATCATGTTTGAGAGTTTCTGGTGTAAGTTAGTTAGTATTAGTCACTCAGTCATGTCCTACTCTTTGCAATCTCATGGACTGTAGCCTGCCAGGCTCCTCTGTCCATGGGATTCTTCAGGCAAGATACTGGAGTGGGTAACCATTCCCTTCTCCAGGGGATCTTGCCAACCCAGGGATTTAACCCGGGTCTCCCTCATTGCAGGCAGAAGCCCCCTCCTGGTATAAACCTATAACCAATATTTTTTCTTCTTTGTTTCTTTTTCATTCCTTCCTCCCTTCCATCCATTCTTCCTTGTTTCTGTCCTCCCTCCCTGCCCCCCTCCTTCCTCTTTTGTTTTTTGACCAGACTGGGGAGGGGATGGACAATATCTGTTTCAGCAGGAAATAACAGAAAGCTGACACTGGTGTAGACATTCAAGTGCAAACTGAAAACTGAAAGTGAATGGATAAAAAATAAGCTGCTATAAGACTTGTTAACTTAGGGAGAAAGTTGAAGTCTGGAGCCCAGTGCTAAGAAAACAGTAAACAGTCCCAAGAAGGTAAGGATATTCATCTCCAAATAGGAACAGTGAAGAATAACCTTCATTCATTTAACAAATATTTATAGAACATCTACATGTGCCAAACAGTGTGCTAGCTGCTGGGGTTACAGTAGTGAATAAGTGACACGTGGATGCTGCCTGAGGGATCTCAGTCTAGTCCAGCGGCCACACACATTCCCTTGCAAATTTCTTGATTTAATACTTGTGTGTGATTCATGCTTGTGTTTTTTTTTTATAATAAATGCATTTTAAAAATGAATGTCATGACCCATTAATAGGTTGCATTTGCAGTTTGAAAAACACTGATGTGGACTGGGACGTAGACACATATACAGTGTTATAAGTGCAATGATAGAGAAGTATTCCTCGGGGTCAAGGGAAGTATTCTGAACTCACATATTTTTAAAAAGTTTGGTTAAGGCTGATGCCAAAACAGTATATGTCCCTAGTGTGAGATACATTTTTACATCTTGAAATCACCAAAGTGACACTCATATGTTTGTAATATGCATACACATATATTTAGCATGTAATTTGGGGACCCCAGGATGGCAACATTTTATACAAACAAAAGCTTTGTGTTTTAAAAGACACCTTTTCACTCACATTTTGAAAACACTAGAGATAGTATGTTTTTCCATTATCCATTGTCAGGCAACAAACCATCCCCAAACAGTGACCTAAAAGCAGCATTTTGTTTCTGTCATCATTTTCACTTTGTGGGTTGGGAGCTGGAAGGTGTGCTCCCAAGCTAGCTTTTACACTCACATGTTGGCTGCCTGGGTGTTGCTTGGCTTTTCTCTCCACATGGCATCTCAGCCACCAGGCCTGTCTGTGTGGCTTGGGCTTCTCACAGTGTGGTGATCTCAAGGTAGTCGATTGCTTAGTTGGCAGCTGGCTTGACTGAGTGTTGCAAGAGACAGGAACAGGAAGCTGTTGCCAGTCTCCAAGGATCCAGAAACTGACAGGAGGACCAGCTTCATGGCTTCTGACCCACGCAGTCACATGGGACCCTGTGCTTAGTTTGATGCTCTGCTTTTGTGATCTTGAAATTCTTAATACATTTTTTGGCGGGGTCTCTCATGTTCAGTGTGGGCTCTGCCCAGTATACCTCTCTGGCTGTATTTTATTGGTCTAAGCATGGAGCCTACCTGGATTCAAGGGAGGGGGATAGAGACCCCACCTGTCGTTGGGAAGAGTATCACAGAACTCGTATATGTCTTTAATCATTCACAGCATGGTAGGAGAGAGAGCATGGGAAGACTGGAATCAAGAAATCTGAGGGCTTTCCCTGGTGGTCCAGTGGCTAAGAATCTGCCTTGCAATGCAAGGGACACTGGTTTGATTCATGGTCTGGGAAGGCCCCACATGCCTTGGAGCAACTAAACCCGTAAATCACAACAACTGAACCAGCACTCTAGAGCCCAAGAGCTGCAACTACTGAGCCCATGCACTGCAACTACTGAAGCCTAAAACCCTAAAACTCGACAACTAGAGAAAGCCTATGTGTGGCAATGAAGATCCACCACAGCTTAAAAAAAATTAAATAAATAAATATTAAAAAATAAATAAATCTGAGGCCTAGTCCCAGTTTTACGACTACGATGAGCCTGCTACCGACAAACCATGTCACCTTGGGGACTTCAGTTTTCTGCCACTCAAAATGAGAAAATTAGTTCTAGAATCATGAAGCTCTAAGGCCACATTTGTGACTCTCTAAATGTATATCTGATTCATTAGAAAAAGTGTTTCCACAGTGCTTACCAAAGGGAGCATGGGAACAGAAGATAAATGAGCTCCAAAGGAAAAAGCCTGCAGATCTAAATTCAAGCTTCCAGCCCCCACTTGTTCATTCTGCAAGCACCTAATACAGAGGCAGACACAGGGTGCTGGGTGCTGGGCTGCAGCAGTGAACCATATCAACAGGTCCCCATCTTCACAGGCTCATAGTCTGCAGGGGACAGGCGAGTGTGTCGACCGCCAGGGACCCTGATGCTGTGGTGAGGAAGGCACTGGGTCCTTGGGAACCTATCCTGAACATGGGAGGGGAGGAGGGGCTGAGGAAGAGCAAGCTGAGCCCCCAAGGCCAAAGAGGAATTAGATCTGGGGGGTGGAGTGTGGTGTGTTTATATCCTACACAGAGGAGACAGATGGTGAAAAGGCCCAGTCAAAAGGAGAACTAATTTAGGGACTTGAAAGTCAGTCTGTGTGGCAGGAGTATGGAAAGGGGACATCCTTGGGGGTGGTGGGAGAGAGTGCCAAGAGGAAGTAGTGATGAACCAGGAAGCTGGAGAATGAGCAGAGGCCAGATCACTAGGAGACCCGACTCCTTGAGAGAGAGATTGGATTGCATCTTGAGGCTCAGAAAAACATTGAAGGGATTGAAACTTGACAGACACCTATCTGGTTTGGGTTTAAGAAACCACTGAGGTTAGTGTGTGGAGTGCTGAGATCAGACTGGCTGCGGATGGGGCAGGATCGGCTAGAAGTAGAGACTAGTGAGAGGCTGTGGTTTGTCATCTGGGTGAAAAAGGATGGTGACCAGCATCAGGGCAGAGGCAGTGGAGACAGAGCTACATGGGCAGAGGAGACATTTCCTAGAATCAAGAAGACTTGTGACTGAGTATAAGTGGAAGAGGAAGAGGGAGGTGGCAAGGATGACGCCCAAATTTCTGGCTTAAGAAGGTGGATGGTAGTGTCATTTGCTGAGAGGGAAAGACCATGAGAATACTGTTCTGGTGGGAAAGTAGAGTGAGTAATCAAGCTGATTCAGTTTGGGGTCTGTATCTAGCTTGGGATGGCTGTAAGCCTTTCAGGTGAAGGCATTCCATAGACAGCTGGAGAGTGAAGATGCGAGTCAAGAGAGAAATGGAGAAAGCTGTTGGTTTGTTTTTTTTTTTTGACCCAAGTGACAGCTTGTTTGAATAATGATATGAAGGGCCCAGAAGGGAAGAAGTAGGAAAACTGAGGGGACTGTATGCAGTCACTGAACTAAAGCTCCCAAGGGCTGAGAAGTGATGAGTCAGAACACACGATTAGGGATTTGTCTCACAGACAAAGAGACCCCAGGAGTTAAGAGGTCAGACTCCGGAGTCTGGGTTGGAACACTTCATTCTATTACCTTCTGACTGTGAGACTTTTGGACAAGTAAGTCACTTGCTTTTCTTGAGCCTCAGTTTTCCTTGACTACAAAATGGGGAAATTATGAAACCTACTTCAGAATTTTGAGCGTGATGATTAAAGGTGATAATGCATGCAATATGTTTGCTGCCAACTAAAAAAAGCCACCCCTCAAAAAAACCCTCCCACAATCTAAAATATGTGAATTGCGTTTTATTTGGGGAACTTACTGAGGACTATAGCCCAGGAGACAGCCTCTCAGAGAGCTCTGAGGAAATGTTTCAGAGAGATAAGGGAGGAGCCAGGATATATAGGAGAAAAAATGGGGGGAAATGTAGTCAAACATGAAAAGATTACTGCTATTCACACAAAAACATCTCAAGTTAATGATTTTAGCGCTTTTCTCTGTATGGGAAAATGCAGGTGTGGGCTATAAAAGTCATTTCTTAGATATGCATCTTAACTATCTAGGGCCAGTATCCAGTTTCTCTCTCTCCAGAATTCTCCTCAGGGTGCGCCGTCAAGGCATCTGCAGTGGCTGCTGGTTTGATGGCGGGCAACATTTTATTTACTAAAACTGCAGGTAACATTTTTTTGGTCCACATTACTGTAGTGCCTGGCACACAGTTAACACTGCATCAGTGGTAACTGTCATTACTATATCAGAGCACAGGAAGGGAAAAATGAGCACACATGCAGGTCAGTTCATAGATTTGATTGCAGGAAGTTGAACCAATTCTTTTTAGGTGGTTTCTATCTTTTTGATGAAATAGAAAATGAGGTTATCTACTGGGGGGCTACTTGCTAACATCTCTGGGGGGGTAGAAAAGCCACTCATTTGGCATTGACTAGAATACAGGACAGTCAATATCAACAGAGGGCCAACAGACTAGCAGCCACTTAAATAATCAAGACTTGCTTTTATTTTATTTTTGAAAAACTTTTTACTTTTTATTGGGGTATAGCCGATTAACAATATTGTGATGGTTTCAGATGAAAGCAAAGGGACTCAGCCATATATATACATGTATCCATTCACCTCCAAACTCCCCTCCCAGCCAAGCTGCCACATCAGTCAGTTCAGTTCAGTTCAGTCACTCAGTCATGTCCGACTCTTTGCGACCCCATGAATCGCTGCACGCCAGGCCTCCCTGTCCATCACAGACTCCCGGAGTTTACTCAAACTCATGTCCATCGAGTTGGTGATGCCATCCAACCATCTCATCCTCAGTCGTCCCCTTCTCCTCCTGCCCCCAATCTTTCCCAGCATCAGAGTCTTTTCCAATGAGTCAGCTCTTTGCATGAGGTGGCCAAAGTATTGGAGTTTCAGCTTCAGCATCAGTCCTTCCAGTGAACACCCAGGACTTATCTCCTTCAGGATGGACTGGTTGGATCTCCTTGTGATCCAAGGGCCTCTCAAGAGTCTTCTCCAACACCACAGCTCAAAAGCATCAATTTTTCGGCGCTCAGCTTTCTTCACAGTCCAACTCTCACATAACATTGAGCAATTCCCTGTGCTGTACAGTAGGTCCTTGTTGGGTTGAGAGGAAGTGATAGTTAAGGAGTTTGGGGTGGATATGTACACACTGTTACCAATTAAGACTTGCTTTTTTTTTTTTTTTTAGCAAACAGCTCAGCTTTTTATTGAATGTGTTACTAAAGAGGTTTAGTCAAAAAGACCAAAGCCCATGTCATCATCAGACTCTTCAGATTCTTCTTTCTTTGCTTCTACTTTCTTCTCCTCAGCTGGGGCAGCAGTGGTGGCTGGAGCAGGACCTCCTGCTGGTGCAGCCCCAGCTGCTGGGGCAGGTCCACCAGCCCCCGCATTGCAGATGAGGCTCCCAATGTTGACATTGGCCAAAGCCTTTGCAAACAAACCTGGCCAGAAAGGCTCAACATTTACACGGGCTGCTTTAATGAGGGCATTGATCTTTTCCTCTGTGACCGTCACCTCATCGTCGTGCAGAATGAGGGCAGAGTAGATGCAAGCGAGCTCCGAGACGGAGGCCATGGTGCGGGAGAGTGCTAGGTGGGGGCTGCCGGGCGGTGCTAGTCGCTGGATGAAGTGAGGGCCTCATCCCAAAACGGCCTTAGCTTCCTCGGAAGAACCAAGCACCTTAGCGGCAGCGGAGGAAAGAGCTAAGACTTGCTTTTAAATTAAAGTAAAAATGAAAACAGCAGAATGACTCCTCATTTTGTAGCCTAGGACTAAAACTTGTAGAGTCCAGGGAATTCCATGATGGTCCAGTGGTTAGGGGGCTTCCCAGGTGGCGCTAGTGGTAAAGAAGCTGCCTGCCAATGTGGGAGGCTTTAGAGATGCAGGTTCCATCCCCCCGGTTGGGAAGATCCCCTGGAGGGGGAAATGGCAACCCACTCCAGTATTCTTGCCTGGAGAATCCCATGGACAGAGGAGCCTGGTGGGCTATGGTCCATAGGATCACCAAGAGTTGGATAAGACTTTCACTGCTGTGGGCTTGAGTTCAATCCCTGGTTAGGGAACTAAGATCCTGCAAGCAGTGTAGTGTGACCAAAAACTAAAATAAATTTAGCTCAGTTATCTTTAAAAAAAATCTTGTAGAGTACATATTCAGAAGTATTTATCTGACTTTTTCCTGATCTAATATTTTTAATGAGCTTTATTTTTACAATAGTTTTAGATTTACAGAAAAGTTGAGAGGATAATATAAAGTTCATAGTTTATTCAGATTTTTTTAGTTTTTACCTAATTGCCCTTTTCTGCTCCAAGATCCTATCCAGGATACCACTTGCATATGGTAGTTATGTCTCAGCATGGACTCCTATACCAAGTTCACAGGACAAAAATCTCTGGAACTGACCAAGCCCCATAGCAACTGTTGCCACGAGCCTCTGGATCTAAACTGGCTAGTTCCCTGAGATTTTTATCCTATCACCTTGGTGCAGGGCTCTACACCTGTGACTTTGATATAGGGCTCCACACTTAGGCTCCTCTTGGCTGTGACAGTGTCTCAGACTCTCCTTGTTTTTGACGACTGTTGTTGAACCCAAGTGTGTGGGCCCAATGAAAAGGGAGGCCTAACAAGCCAAAATGTCTGAGTTTAAAGCAGAACTCCTTGCTTGGCAATAAAACTTTCTCTGCTCCAAACGCTGATGTTTTGGTTGGTTTGGCCTCACTATGTGTCAGGCTCATAAACTTGGGTTCAACAACATGACTTGACAGGTTGTTTTTGTTTTTGTTTTTTAATATTTTAAGTATTTGACTATTTTTGGTTGCACACAGGCTCTTTGTTGCTGTGTGAGGGCTTCTCTTGTTGCTGAGCATGGGCTATAGAGCTGCAAACAGGCATAGTTGCTCCACGGCATGTAGAATCTTCCCAGACCAGGGATCGAACCCATGTCCCCTGCATTGACAGGTGGATTCTTAACCACTGAACCACCAGGGAAATCCCCTACCTTGACAGTTTTGAGGAGTACTGGTTAAATATTTTGTAGGATGCCCCTCTATTGGATTTTGTTTGATGCTTTTCTCATTATGAGACTGGTTATAAGTTTTGGGGGAGGAAGATCACAGAGGTAAAGGGCTGTTCTTATCAGGTCATTTCAAGGATATGTACTCTCACCATGATTTATCACTGTTGATATTAACCTTGATCAACTGGCTGAAGCAGTGTTGATCAGGTTTCTCCACTGTACAGTTACTCTATTTTCCCCCTTTCCAACTGTACTCTTTGGAAGGAAGTCAGCACATGCAGGTCTCTTAAGAAGTGGGGAGTTATGCTCCCCTTCTTTAACTCTTCAAGGGTTGAGCATCTCCATAAATTATCTGAAATTTTTCTGCATGGGAGATTTGTTTCTTTTTCCCTATTTATTTATCCAACCATTTCTTTATATCAAGATGGACTTATGGATGCTTATTTTATACTTATGATATAATCCAATACTCCCCCAGCCCAGAACCAGCCATTTCTTCAAGGAAACAAGGAACCTTGATTCCTTTTATTGAAGAATGGTATTTAGAAACCACTATCTAGGCATTAGACATGTTCTATCTGAATAAACTTTAATTTGATCACAAATTTATTATCCTGGAGTAACATAGTTGTTTTTGGTATGAGTCAAGGTTCACCCAGAGAAGCAGGACCAGTAGGAGATAAATGTTAAGGGATACATTGTAAGAAATTGGCTTCTGCAATTATGAGGCCCAAAGAGGCAAACTGGGAATTCCCAGGGCAGGCCTTCAAGAAAGCAGACAGGACTTCACGGACACCGGCCGTTCACTGGCTGAAGTTGCTGTCTAACAGAAGAATTTCTCTTGAGGCTTTGCAACTGATTAAATCAGACCCACTCAGGTTATCAACAATAATCTCCTTTACTTCAAGTGAGATAACTATGGACTTTAATTACATCTGGAAAATACCTTGACTGAAACACCTAGATTAGTGTTTGAGTGACTGGGGACTGTAGCCTTGCCAAGTTGACATATCAAAAGACCATCAATCCAGGTGGACCTTATCTGTTGAATGTGTTCCATAAAGTACATTTTCTGGATGACTGAGAAGTATACCCTGATGAACCCCAGCTTTTAGACTGTTACTTATTTAGGAAGCATCATAAACTTCTCTGCCTTCTTCAGTGGAGATACTACACACGTTTGTCTGGTTGTAATGACCTAGGGCCCCTGTGTGAACACCATTTATCACACTGAACTGAGTATACAGGGATGCTTCAGGGACTGTGAGGCCTGGAAGGAGCCTTATCTCCACATCTGGGGATTCATTGCTCTAGTTCTTTTAGTCCCTCTATCAGCTTTCTATTTATATACTTTTTCCTCTTTTCCTTTCTGAAGGCTGCCCCTCCTCACTTCTCTTGCATTAACTCAATAACTCTGTGTGTGTTCTCACTGCTCTCAAATCTAAGAGGATATTTGTCTCTGGTTCTTCCTGTTTTTTTTTAATTATTTTTTAAGTAACAGCTTTATTAAGATATAATTCACAGACTATACAATTCACTCATTTAAAGTGTAGAGTTCAGTGCTTTTTAGTATATTTACAGATATGTGTAACCATTACCACAGTCAATTTTAGAACATTTTTGTCACCTTAAAAAGAAATTTCCAGTGCTCGCTTCGGCAGCACATATACTAAAAAAGAAATTTCCGATAGAAAGCCCGGAAACAAACCCACGTACTTATGGTCAATTAATCTATGACAAAGGAAGCAAGAAAATACAATGGGGAAAATACAGTCGCTTCAATAAGTGGTGCTGGGAATACTAGACAGCTACATGCAAACAAATTAAATTAGAACATTCTCTAACATCATATACAAAAAATAAACCCAAAATTAAAAAAAAATTCAAAATGGATTCAAGACATAAATGTAAGACTGGATAGTTTAAAACTCCTAAAGGAAAACATACACAGAACATTCTTTGACATAAATCACAGCAATATTTTTGGATCTGTCTCCTAGAGTAATGGAAATAAATTAAAAACAAAAATAAACAAATGAGATCCAATTAAACTTAAAAGCTTTTTCATAGCAAAGGAACCCATAAACAAAAGGAAAAGGAAAAGATAACCTATTGGCTGGGAGAAAATATTTGCAAATGATACTATTGACAAGAGATTAATTTACAAAAAATGCTAACAACTCATACAGTTTATATATATATAAAAAAAAAAAAACAACCAATGCAGGACTTCCCTGCTGGTCCAGTGGTTAAGACTCCATGCTCCCAATGCAGGACGTCTTGGTTCAATTCTTGGTCAGGGAACTATATCCCACATGCAACTAAAGATTCCACATGCTGCTACAAAGATCAAAGATCCCAAGTGCCACAACTAAGACCTGGCACAGCCAAATAAATAAATAAAAATATTTAAAAAACCCAGCCCAATCAAAAAATGGGCAGAAAACCTAAATAGACATTTCTCCAAAGAAGACATACAGATGACCAACAAGCACATGAAAAGATGCTCAATATCACTCATTTTTTAATTGTAGTTTGTAAAACAAAACTACAATGAGGTATCACCTCACACCAGTCAGAATGCCCATCATTAAAAAATCTACAGACAATAAATGCTGGAGAGGGTGTGGAGAAAAGGGAACCTTCCCGCACTGTTCGTGGGAATGCAAACTGGTGCAGCCACTGTGGAAAACAGTATGGAGGTTCATTTAAAAAGTAAAAATAGAGCTACCATATGATCCTGCAATCCCACTCCTGGGCATACATCCTGAGAAAACTCTAATTCGAATAGATACATGCACCCCAATTTTCATCACAGCACTATTTGCAATAATAAAGCAATCTAAATGTCCATCAATGGAGGAATGGATAAAGAAGTGGTACAGATATATATTGGAAAATTAGCTATAAAAAAGAACTAAATAATGCTATTTGCAGCAACATGGATGGACCTAGAGATTATCATATTAAGTATATCAGACAGAGAAAGACAAATATATTGCTTATATGTGGAATCTAAAAAAAAGATACAAATGAATTTATTAACAAAACAGAAATAGTCACAGACATAGAAAACAAACCAAAAAAGGATTAGGGAGAAAAAGAGGAATAGATGGAGAGAAATTAGGAGCTTGGGATAAACATATACACACTACTATATATAAAATAGATAATCAACAAGGACCTACTGTACAGCACAGGGAACTATATCCAATATCGTGTAATAACCTATAATGGGAAAGAATTCGAATGCAGGATCTTAGTTCCCCAACCAGGGATTGAATCCTTGCCTCCTATAGTGGAGGTGCAGAGTCTTAACCACTGGGCCCAGGGAAGTCCCAATAAAAAAATGATTAAGAAAATTTCCTACCCTTTAGCTATCACCCCCCTCTCATCCCTCATCCTCTTCAATGCTAGGCAACCATTAGTCTTCTTTCTGTCCCTATGGATTTGCCTATTCTGGACATTTCTTATTAATGGAACTATATAATACATGGTATTTTGTGACTGGCTTATTTCACTTAGCACATATTTTCAAGGATCATTCATATTATAGCAAGAATCAATTGTGGTTGAGTCACCAAGTCATGTCAGACTCTTTTTTGACCCCATGGACTGTAGCCTGCCAGGCTCCTTCTCTCCATGGAATTTTCCAGGCAAGAATCCTGGAGTGGGTTGCCATTTCCTTCTCCAGGGAGTCTTCTCAACCCAGGGATCAAAACCGGGTCTCCTGCATTGGCAGGCGAATTCTTTACCACTGAACCACCAGGGAAGCTGGCATGAATCAGTACTTCATCACTTTTCATGGCTGGATAAGATTCCATTGTATGACTACATCACATTTTGTTTGTCCTTTCCTCTGTTAATAGAAAACAGCATTCTTTTCATCTTTTGGTTATTATGAATAATACTGCTATGAACATTCACATATGTTTATATTTTCATGTCTCTTGGGTAGATACCTAGGAGTGGAATTGCTCAGTCATATGGTAAATAGGTTCTGGTACCAACTCAGTGGACATGAGTTTGAGCAAGCTCCGGGAGTTGGTGATGGACAGGGAAGCCTGGCGTGCTGCAGTCCATGGGGTAGCAAAGTCAGACACAGCTGAGCGATTTGAACTGACTGAACTGAGCAACAAACAATTTTCCAACACCAGCTGTGTTCTACAGTGCAACTCACTTCTGACTGTACACGTAGACAGCATCAAATTCTACAGGTCCAAGGTTCAATCCCACAAGACTGTCCCCGGCCCCACCCCTTCAGATGCTTGTCACAACCCCAGGCTCTCACTTGTGCTTCTGACTGACAGGCTACAGATGGGAACTTCCAACTACCACACCCCTTGGGTTTCACAGGCCAGTTGCAAGTGCAGGTTGTTACCTGTTCTTCTGATCGACTGGCTATAAATCAGAGATCCCCTGCTTGGGTTCGAGTCATTTGCTAGAGAGGCTCACAGAACTCTGAGAAACATCCTGTGTACTAGATCACTGGTTTATTATAAAATGATGTAACCCAGAAACAGCCAGATGGAAGAGGTGCAAAGGGCAAGGTATGAAGAACAGGTTAAGCGCTTCCATGCCCAATCTGAAGGCGCCATGTTCCCCAAATCTCCATGTGTTTAACCAATCTGGAAGCTCTCCAAAACCTGTCCTTCATTGGGCTTCCCTGGTGGCTCAGCAGTAAAGAATCTGCCTGCAATGCAGGAGACCCGGGTTGAATCCCTGGGCAGGAAAGATCCAGGGGAAGATCCCCTGGAGGAGAGCATGGCACTCCGGTATCCTTGCCTGGAGAATTCCCATAGACTGAGGAGCCTGGTGGGCTCCAGTTCATAGTGTCGCAAAAAGTCAGACACGACTGAAGTGACATAGCACACACGCACTAACAGAAGTTTCATTATATAAGCACGACTGATTAAATCACTGGCCAATAACTGATTCAACCTCCTGCCCCTCTCTCCTCTTGGAGGTTGGTGGGAGGGATGGTACTAAAAATTCCACCCCCTCCTTGCACCTTTGGTTCCCCTGGCAACCAGCCCCTAACCTTAGGTTACCTAAGGGCTTTCCCAAAAGTCACCTTTTAACATACAAAAGCCACCTTTATCTCTCTTATCATAGGAAATTCCAAGGGTTTTAGGAGCTCTGCACCAGGAATGGGGTTGAAGACTAAATACATGTTTCTTATCATAAATTATATTATTGCGTGAGTGCACGCTAAGTCACTTCAGTCATGTTTGACTCCTTGCAACCCCATAGACTGTAGCCCGCCAGACTCCTCTGTCCTTGGGATTCTCCAGGCAATACTGGAGTGGGCTGCTGTTTCCTTCTCTAGAGGATCTTCCTGACTCAGGGATTGAACCCAAGTCTCACATCTACCTGCATTGGCAGGCGGGTTCTTTACCACTTGCGCTACCTGGAAAGCCCCATAAATCACAATATTACATATAGTAATCTCATGTTTAACTTTTGAGGAAGTGGCATACTATTTTCCAAAGTGACTGTACCATTTTACATTCCTACCAGCAGAACACGAGGGTTCCAATTTTTCTATATCCTCACCAATGCTTGTTATGATCTTTTTTTTTTGTTGTTATGATCTTTTTGATTACAGTTACCCTCGTGGATGTGAAGTGGTATCTCATTCTGGATTTGACTTGCATTTCCCAAACAGCTAATGACGTTGAGCGCATTTTCCTGTGCTTGTTGGCATATCTCTGAGAAGTGTCTATTCAGGTGTTTGCCATTTTTTATATCAGGCTGTTTATATTTTTGTTGTTGAGTTGTAGGAGTTCTCTATATATTCTGGATACTAGGCTTCCCTGGTGGTTCAGGGGTAAAGAATCTACCTGCAATGCAGGAGCTACAGGAGGCACAGGTTCGATCCCTTGGTCAGGAAGATTCCCATGGAGAAGAGCATGGCAACCCACTCCAGTATTCTTGCCTGGAGAATCCCATGGACAGAGGAGCCTGGTGGGCTACAGTCTATGGGATTGCAAAGAGTCTGACACAACTAAAGCGACTTAGCACACACAGACCCTTATGAGATATATGGTTGCAAATATTTTCTCCTACTTTGTGGGTTGTTTTTTTACTTTTTGGTAGTTTCCTTTCAGGCCCCAAAGTTTTTAATTTTGATGAAGTTCGATTTATCTATTTCTTCTTTTGTGCCTTGTGCTTTTGAGGTCAAATCTATGATTCCATTGCCAATAGATACCTATTTATTGAGCACCTTCCATCTACCAGGAACGAGGGACAATGTGGTAATAAGACAGACTTGGTTCCTGCCCTCATGGGATTTAAGTCTAGTGGGGCAGAAGAGGGGCTTTCCAGGTGGCTCAGTAGTAAAGTATCTGCCTGCCAATGCAGGAGATGCAGGTTCAATCCCTGGGTTGGGAAGATCCCCTGGTGAAGGGAATGGCAACCCCCTCCAATATTCTTGCCTGGAAAATTTCATGGACAGAGGTACCTGGCAGGCTGCAGCCCTCAGGGTCACAAAGAGTTGGGCACAACGGAGCAGGGGAGATAGCAATCTAATAACTGCATGAATAACTTCTCAAGTGTGATAAGGATTAGCAAAGCTGCAGTTCTAATATAACCTGAGGGTCAGAGAAGACTTCCCCAAGGAGGTGACATTTAAACTGACATTTGAAGGGTGAGTAAGAGTAGACCAGGTGAAAGGGGGCAAGGAATAGAGGGTAGAATGATTCTAAACAGGGAACCACATATAGGAATTAGAGTTCAGGAGAACACAGCTCTTCTGAGGAACAGTGACTGTGTGGCTGGAGTAGAGTGGGGGTGGGTTGAGTGGGGAAAGAATGAAATGTCTTAGGGAGAGAATGTAAAGTGAAGAGAACTTTCCAGGACTTTAGCCTGGTAAGTGCCAGCAACTGAAGCCATAGGAAGTCATGGAAGACTAGAGAAGAGAGTTTCAAGGAGGAGGGAGTAGTCCACACAGGCCAGTGCTGTCAATAAATGATGGGCTTCCCTGGTGACTCAGTGGTAATCCACCTACCAATGCAGGATATGTGAGTTTGATCCCTGGGTCTGGAAGATCCCCTGGAGAAGGAAATGGCAACCCACTCCAGGATTCTTGCCTGGGAAATCCTATGGACAGAGAAGCCTGGTGGGCTACAATCCATGGGGTCACAAAAAGTTGGAAACAACTGAGCATGCACACACATGCATGCATGCCAAGAAGTGAACAAAGGTGAGGACTTGTATTTGGCAGCTGGGCCCTGATAGCTCAGTTGGTAAAGAATCCGCCTGCAGCACAGGAGGAGACCCTGGTTCGGGAAGATCCCCTGGAAAAGGGAAAGGCTACCCACTCCAGTATTCGCAGAGTAGGACACGACTGAGTGACTTTCACTTCACTTCAGGTCATTCTGGGAGACCTTTGTGGCAGAGGCAGAAGCCAGAATGCATAGGAGTGATTAAGAGGTGAGGAAGTGGAGGGACTTCCCTGGTGGTCCAGTGGTTAAGAATCTGCCTTGCAATGCAGGGGATCCCTGGTCAGGGAACTAAGATCCCACATGCCGCGGAGCAACTAAGCCCAAGTACAGTAACTACTGAGCCCATGTGCTCTGGAGCCTGCAGCTGTAAGGCAGCAAAAAAAAAAAAAAAAAAAAAAAAAGAGAGAGAGAGAGAGAAGGAGAGAGAGGTTAGGAAATGGAGATATGAAGGGAACATACCTTCCTTTGAAAAAGTTTGGCTGGGAAGTGTTCATCACCCAAAAAGCCTGGCTCCTAGTAGGTGGTCAGCAAGTGTTTATTGCACTAAACTAAACTGAGGGTGCTCTCCAAGATACAGAAGAGGGACAACTGATGGAATTAGGTTGTGGGAGGAGGCAGGCTTGAGAGCATGCATTACATCTTGAGAGGAGACAGGCATGCTCCTTCCGTTCATTTTAATGAAAAGCGAAGACAGGCTGGGTGTGGAATGCAGGGTATGTTGGCTGGGATAGGAGGGGGCATTTCTGTAGATAACAGGGTCAGGAGATGAGCAATTTGTATGCTTTTATTCTCTTCAGAGGATTTCAGGTTTAACTCTAAGTCCAGTTTATGACTTTATCTGGAAATAATAGCTAATCTGTTTAATAGTTGGTGGGCAATTACTAAGTTGCTGCTTTGCCTTCTATGGGCTGAGAACAAGGTAAGTCGGCTTGTTTTGATTGTGTCTAAAGTAAAAGTGGGTAGGTGGTGAACAACATCAGCAGAGGAACCAATACCTCCTTTGAGGAGCAGCCACTCATCTAGTACAAAAGGAAAATAATCTGCAATCATGGACACATTTTGGTGGTGGGACAATGCAGGTCACCACTGGAACCTGCTGAGTACCTTTCAATTTTTCCAAATGAGAATTTGTTAGTAAATTTTTTTTTCCTTTTAAAAAATATTTATTGATTGATATGTCTTCATCTGGTCTTAGTGGCACCATGTGGGATCTTACTTCCCTGACCAAGGACTGAACCTGTGTTCCCTGCATTGGAAGGCATATTCTTAACCACTGGACCACCACCAAGGAAGTCTCCTAATAAATTCTTTAATAAATTTGTTAATAAATACATTTACTGTTATTTCTTTTTTCTTATGTGTCCTGCAGATTGCTAGGTGTTGTGCATGTGTTTTCTCGAATCATCGGAACATCCCTGCAAGAGAGCCTGTATTGGTCCCATGTTACTGCTGAGGAAACTACAGCTCAGAGAGGTGAGTGATTTGTTCAAGGTCACTAATCAGTAGCAGGTTTGGAAGCCAGGTTAGGCTGAGTGCTTTCCACCACGCCAGCACTTTTGACAATTTTGCTCCAGGGGCCACTGTGCGCCCTCCACTGGTCTAAGATGGATGCACGGGGTGGGGAGGTGAGGTCCAACCCAGATTCACCTCACTAGCTCCTCACTTGTCAGTTTTACATCTGGGGCTCTGAGATGAGCTTCATTTGAGCAAAGGCTGCGTGTGTGCTAAGTCTCTTCAGTTGTGTCCGACTCTTAGGGACCCCATGGACTGTAGCCCGCCAGGCTCTTCTGTCCATGGGATTCCCCAGGCAAGAATACTGGAGTGGGTTGCTATTTCCTTCTCCAGGGGATCTTCCCCACCCCAGGATTGAACCTACGCCTCCTGCATCTCTTGCATTGGCAGGCAGGTTCTTTACCACTAGCGCCACCTGGGAAGCCCCGAGCAAGGGCTATGGAGAAGAAAAAAAGTCTGAAGGCTACTGCCTTCCACAGGGGTCTCTGAACTTCCCAGCAGAAGACTGGCTTTCCTTGAAGCGTTTCTTCTGAAAGACACTGCTTGAATGATGTGTTTTCCCCCACTTGTCTCCCCTGACACATCTATCCTCCACGGGACTGTAAGAGTGATTTTTCTAAAATCCCATCCTGTTACTCCTCTGCTTAGAAACCTATGGCTCCCAGCTACTTCGAGGTTAAAATTCTCTGTTCCTCTTTTAGCATGACCTTGAAGACCCTTCATGACCTGGACCCCCATCTACTTCTTCTCCAGAGTTGCTGTTAATTACGCCCCAACTCCCACCTTCCTGCCATACTGGCTGACTTAACAGCTCCTGCTACTCGCTCTGTGCACTGATACATACTCCAGTGGCCCTGCCAGGAGGCTGCTCCCCTGTCTCCACTGACATACTTCCGCTCACCCCTCCAGCCTCAGATCAGGTATGATCTTCCTCCCCAAAGCCTTTCCTGCACCTTTTGGCCTGGGTTAGGCCCCATCCTCTGTGCAGGATCCCTTCCTCCAACCCTGATGCTTACCTGGTTACAGCCCTGCTTCGGTCTCGTTTTCTTGTCCATCTGTCCCACTCGAATGCAGATTTGCATCATCTGCTTAACTCTGCTTTGCTCCCCTGGAAAGAAGTTTCTCAGGGAATTTGTTCTTTCTCTTGGGGTGAGCATACCAGAAATGCCAATGGCTTGATGTGAGGCATGTGGAGTTTTCAGCATGGGAGTTTGTCCCCTGCAGCCAAACCTCAATTTTACATGGAGGAGGTAGGCTAAGCAACATCACATGATGAAAAAAAATTTGTGGGAAGAATAGCTGACGATAGGAAAAAACTCTAGAAAGCTGCTTTCAAATCTTCCAGCTGACTTGGTTTTCATTCTGGACAGAACAGGGCAGATGCTTGTCTTAGGTCCCTGAATCTGCTTATAGTTAAGATTCTGAGGTTCAGACTTTTCCTATGAAGAAGGGACTACTGTTAGAAGTGTCCTTTGGATGTGGGGCAAAGGCACATGCCAATCTTCTTTCTAAGCCCTGTGGCAGGAAGGGAAGGCCTTCACCCTGCCAGCCTTCACCAAGCCCAACCCACTTGGGAGAGGCTGTGAAGCACAAACCACCATCCTGCATCAGTTAACCAATTTGCATCTAGAAAATGGGCATGGGGGTGGAGGAGGGTTATACCAGGTGCCCATGCCAAATGCCACAAGCCAGGAGATGCTTGCCCTTCCACTGTAAACATCAAAGAAGTTCATTTACATTTTTTCTTTTTCTTTGGCTGTGCCACACAGCTTGTAAAATCTTAGTACCCCGACCAAGGATCAAACCCAGGACCCTGCAGTGAAAGCACTGAGTTCTAATCACTGGACCACCAGGGAAGTCCCAAAGAAGTTCATTTAGAAGATGAAAAATTAACACATATATATGGAATCTAGAAAGGTGATACTAATGAACCTATTTGCAGGACAGCAATGGAGACGCAGACATAGAGAACAGACATGTGGACACGGTGGGGGAAGGAGAGGGTGGGAAGAATGGAGAGAGTAGTATGGAAACATATACATTACCACATGTAAAATAGATAGCCAGTGGGAATTTGCTGTATTACACAGGGAGCTCAAACTGGTGTTCTGTGACAACCTAGAAGAGTGAGATCGAGAGGAAGGTTCAAGAGGGAGGGGACATATGTATACGTATGACTGATTCATGTTGATGTATGGCAGAAACCATCACAATATTGTAAAGTAATTATCCTCCAATTAAAAATAAATAATTATTTTTTAAAAAAGAAATGCTACATTCAGAAGAACTATACATAAAAGGTCTTAATGACCCAGATAACCACTATGGTGTGATCACTCACCTAGAGTCAGACATCCTGGAGTGTGAAGTCAAGTGGGCCTTAGGAAGCATTATTTTGAACAAAGCTAATGGAGGTGACAGAATTCCATCAGAGCTGTTTAAAATCCTAAAAGATGATGCTGTGAAAGTGCTGCAACTCAATATGCCAGCAAAATTGGAAAACTCAGCAATGGCCACAGGACTAGAAAAAGTTAGTTTTCATTCCAATTCCAAAGAAAGGCAATGTGAAAGAATGTTCAAACTACAGTACAATGTGCTCATTTCACATGCTAGCAAGGTGATGCTCAAAATGCTCCAAGCTAGGCTTCAACAGCATGTGAACTGAGAACTTCCAGATGTACAAGCTAGATTTGGAAAAGGTGGAGGAATCAGAGATTAAATTGCCAACATCGGTTGGATCATAGAAAAAGCAAGGAATTCCAAAAAAACTTCTGCTTCATTGACTATGCTAAAGCCTTTGGCTGTGTGGATCACAACAAACTGTGGAAAATTCTTAAAGAGATGGGAATACTAGACCACCTTACCTGTCTCCTGAAAAATCTGTCTGCAGGACAAGAAGCAACAGTTAGAACCCGACATGGAACAACCGGACTGGTTCCAAATTGGGAAAGGAGTACGTCAAGCTTGCATATTGTCACCCTGCTTATTTAACTTACATGCAGAGTACATCATGTGAAATGCCAGGCTGGATGAATTCCAAGCTGGAATCAAGATTACTGAGAGAAATACCAGCAACCTCAGATATGCAGATGATCCCACTCCAATGGCAGAGAGTGAAGAGGAACTATAGAGCCTCTGGATGAGGGTGAAAGAGGAGAGTGAAAAAGCTGGCTTAAAACTCACATTCAGAAAACTAAGATGATAGCATCTGGTCCCATCACTTCATGGCAAATAGATGGGGAAAAAGTGGAAAGTGACAGATTTTATTTTCTTGGGCTCCAAAATCACTGCGTATGGTGACTACAGCCACGAAATTAAAAGATGCTTGCTCCTTTGCCAACAAAGTTTCGTATAGTCAAAGCTATGGTTTTTCCAGTAGTCATGTACAGATGTGAGAGTTGGACCATAAAGAAGGCTGAGCGCTGAAGAACTGATGCTTTCAAATTGTGGTGCTGGAGAAAACTTGACAGTCCCTTAGATAGCAAGGAGATCAAACCAATCAATCCTAAAGGAAATCAACCTTGAATAGTCACTGCAAGTAATTCATTGGAAGGACTGATGCTGAAGCTGAAGCTCCAATACTTTGGCCACCTGATGGAAGAGTCAACTCATTGGAAAAGACCCTGATGCTGGGAAAGATTGAAGGCAGGAGGAGAAGGGAGTGACAGGGATGAGATGATTGGATAGCATCACCGAGTCAACAGACAGGCGTTTGAGCAATCTCTGGGAGACAGTGAAGGGCAGAGAAGCCTAGTGTTCTGCAATCCATGGGGTTGCAAAGAGTTGGACACAACTTAGTGATTGAACAATAGCAACGTTGTGTAAATATGTTTAAGGTATGGTTACTAGAGACATGGGGCAGACTGAGAATAAATAGGAAGGATTTGGATCATTTCATGGATATGAGTCTAATGGGTTATTAAGGGCAGGTGGGAATGTTTTGAGCTGAGAAGGGGCAAACAGGCCTGCCAAGCAGAGATGAAAACCTGGATGGATGAGCTCAGGGTGGTGTCTCTGGGCTGTGTGGGGTGGTGACTCAGTTCCTCCCTGGCCTTCAAGGACTGGGATGGGAGGGCTAAGGACATAGCAGTCCATTGCAAGGGCCACCCAAGCCTCCAGGGATACAGTGCTATTTCAAAAGTCTGCTGTTCTCAGAGGCAGCATGGATTTCCAGCCACCCACTACTTCTCCGTCCATTCAGCTCAATCAAGCAACCTTCCTGTATTCTACTCAATTCACAGTATTTCTAAATGGGAGCAATTTTCCAAACTACAACTTATATATCAAATAAAATCAAAAGAAACCCACAATGCTGATGATTAAAGCCCTCTCTTGGAGAAAAGTGCCAAGGGGTGTGTCTCATTGGAGGGCAGAAGTCAAGGTTAATTGCATGACTCACCAGGAAATATTAGAAAAAAATATTTGGAAGCTTTTTCCTTTTACCTCCCCTCTGCTCCCTTCATGGAGAAGGAAATGGCAACCCACTCCAGTATTCTGGCCTGGAGGATTCCATGGGCTGAGAAGCCTGGCAGGCTATAGTCCACGGAGTCGCAAAGAGTTGGACACGACTGAGCAACACATGCACACACGCACACACACAGCTCCCTGCAGACAGCTCCTCCGGACTGAGACTGACAGGAGGCCAGACCTAGATGCCAAAGAGCCTGGGAGACAGGTAAACAGTGTGTCTCTACTCAGAGCCAAGGTGAAAGGAGCTCCTTTGGTGCACAGCTTGGCCATTTTCTCTGGGAGTGAGGTCCAGAGTCTGTTCTGGATCGCTAGCTCACGGCCGCGGGTTGGTGACCTTCTCCCTGCAAACACAGGGAGCTTCTCCCTTGGTGGTTAATGAAAAAAAAAAAAAAGTCACTCAAATGACAGCTTTGTCATGTGAAAGGAAAACATTCCATTTTAATATGCTAAAGAAGTCACTGGGGATACATTAGAAAGGGTCCCCTACCAGTAAGCCCTGCTTGTCTATGGAGCAGGTTGACAAGGGCTGGTTCATCCCCCAAAATAACTTATAATAGCTAAGTCAGGCCTGCAGTTAGACTTCCTCTGGATCACTGGCTTACAGTCTTATCTCATTCTTCTAACAAATGTTTCCTAATAAACCCAGAGCTTCTGCCTGCCAAGAAATGGCTACTGGAAGCGTAACTTTCCTTGTCCCGGAGCTTCTGCACCGAACGCCTAAATCCTGTAGTTTGGGGTCTCGGCACCAGGACCGCTTGGTGCCTGGTTCCAGCGGCTCCTGGCCGGTGCAGTAGGAGACCTCCGACAGGTGCCTGAGAACCACCCCGAGGGGGTCTGCTCCTGGCAGGCCCAGCGCCCGTGGCTGCGGCTCGAGCCGAGTCCCGGGCGCCTCCCAATCGGGGGTGGGGGGTGGGAGGACACGGGACCACCCGGGACAGAGGCCTCGCCGCAGCGTCGGGGTCCCTCCACGCTCTCCAGTCTCCGTCGCCTTCAACGGTCCTGGAAGAAGGGGAACATATGGCGGAGCAGGCCTTGAATTTGCGCCACCCGGCTGCCCACGGAGTCTTTCCCCTTGGCTGGCGCCGCCGCCGCTCTGGCCGTCTTCTCCACGACCTGCGCGCCCACTGCGCTCGGGGCGCGTTTCAGTGTCCACGCGGCGCCGCCGCCGCTGCTGCTATTGTTGTTGGCGTTGTTACGGTCCCGGTCTCGGCCGCCTGCCGTCTCCCAGTCCTCGGCCCCCGACAGCTCCCGCAGGCTCCAGGGCGCGTCGGGCCTCAGGTAGTGACAGGCCCGGTGGCCGCTGTGGTCGCGGCGCGTGGGGTCAGCCCCCAAGGCGCCCACCAGCACCTTGATGACCATCTCGTGGCCCTGCAGGGCCGCCAGGTGGAGGGGCGTGAGGCCGCCGCTACCCGGGGCGCTCACGTCGAGCCGCAGCCCCCGGCGCTGGGCGAAGTCGTGCACTAGGATGAGTTCCTCGTGGCGCCCGTGCTTGGCCAGCCAGTGCAGCACCGAGTAGCCCGTGATGGGGTCGCCCCGCAGCAGCAGCCCCGGCTCGGCTTCCAGCAGCTCCTGCAGCGCCTCAAAGCGGCCTTCGGCGGCCGCCAGTATCCACGCGTGCTCCCGGGGCTCCAGGCACAGCCCGCTACCGCCCGGTCCGTTCGGCCCGCCCGGGGACTGCTCCTCCGGGCGCTCCTCCGACAACCACCCGGCGGGAGCCGCCCCCTGCAGCCCCAGCTGCTCCAGCCGCGCTCCCCGCCGGCGCGCCGAGCCTGTTCCCGAGGGCATCAGCGCGCCAAGGAAAGGGGGCTCCCCGGAGGCGGTGGTGTTGCCCCGGTACCTGCCCAGGTTGCCGGCGTCCACTCTCGAGGGGCGGGGCTGCGGGGCGTTCCTCGAGCTCAGCTTGGTTGATGCGAAGGAGGCCTTGGGGGCCGGCTTGGCGGCCCCTCGGGGCTCGGCCATGGTCCGGCCGCCACGGCGGTCCCAATGTCTAGCGTCGGCTGCCCTTCCCGGGCCCCACCGAGAGGAACTGGCGCTGGCTTTGGGGAAGGAAGCGACTTGAGCAATTGAGCTCGGAGGGAGGGAGCGAAGGAGGGGAGGAGAGGAAGGGAGAGCGCAAGCGAGCCGAGGGAGGGCCCGGGCGCTGGGTCGGGGGGGGGGGTGGGGGCGACGCGGAGGGGTGGGAGCTCCGGCCCGGCCCCTAGGGCGAGCCCCTCTCCAGCGCCCGGGGTGCAGCCGCCGCCTCCGTTCCCCCAGGTTTCGGGCGGCCCCGCCCCAAACGGCCAGGTGAGCTGGTGGCCCCGCCTCCCGCCGGGCGAGGGCCACCGTGCTGCGGCCGAGGGGGCGGGCTGCGAGCGGGCTCCGAGCGCCGCCCGGAGCCGTCCGGCGGCCCCAGACCCCGGGTTCTCTGCATCCCCACAGCTACCGGGGTGAAGAGGATCCAGGGAACTCCCTCGCCGGCGAACTGAGCTCGGCTTCCAGCCAAGGCCTCCGGGAGCGTGCTCCTTAAGGCTCCGCGGGCGCTCGCTCCCCGCCCCTTCCTTCGCCCTTCCCTCTTATCTCCTAAGAAGTCTCCGTGCACTTGGTCCCGGAGCCGCCTTCGTCCCGCGCCTCGCATTCGGGGAGGTGGCCTGGCTGCCCCGTGTGACTAGGGTTCCCTTGCACTCCCCTTTTGTGCCGTGACCCTTCCCGCAGCTGCCCCGGATTCCTGCAGAGAAACTCGAGAAAGGGTCCAGGCGGGAGCCCTTCCAGGGAACTGAGGACTGTTCCCCTGCTTAGGGCTTCCCCGATGGCTCAGTGGTACAGAATCCGCCTGCCTATGCAGGAGACATAAGAGACGTGGGTTGGATCCCTGGATCGGGAAGATCCCCTGGAAGAGGGCATGGCAACCCCCTCCAGTATTCTTGCCTGGGAAGTCCCATGGACAGAGGAGCCTGGTGGGCTACAGTCCATGGAGTAACAAAAGAGTTGGACAGGACTAAACAATATTACCCTGCTTCCCCTCCGGGGGCTCCCTACCCAGCTCTCTGCCCTCATCTCCTCTTTAACCTTTCCTGACTAGACTTGAAGAAGTAGGTGAATCAGAGTCATTGGCCACGAACGCCTTACCCTCTTCAGAGATGTATCCTGCTCTCTTCTAGGACCTGCTGATTTCTGGGAATTAATTGTTTTAGGGCTTTTAAGAGAGGAGGCTGTTTTACCTTTTCACTCCTAACATCAGCCTCCTCTTTGTTCTTTTCTTCTCTCAATAAATGGTAGTTCTTGCATCTCCTGCACCCTCCCCCATATTAGGGAGTTCAGTCGATGAGCAGTGGGGAGCCATAGAATGTTCTTGAACCATAGAGGGACACAGCTATGATTAAGGTAGGTTTAAGGAAGATGATTAGGGATTTCCCTCATAGCTCAGTTGGTAAAGAATCTGCCTGCAACACAGGAGATTCCTGGGTTGGGAAGATCCCCCGGAGAAGGAAATGGCAACCCACTCCAGTGTTCTTGCCTGGAGAATCCCATGGACAGAAGAGCCTGGCAGGGTACAGTCCATGGGGTCGCAAGAGTCAGACATGACTTAATGACTAAACCACCATCACCAAGGAAGATGATTATGGGAGATGCAGAAAGCCAGGAGACAGTTCCAATAGTCTAGGCCAAAGGGAGGCTAAGCCAGGCCACTCTACTGGGTCTCACAGTGATGGAAGTTACCAGAGGCTTCTCCACTTTAACCCTATTTGAGGCCAGTCCTAAATATCTGGAGCTTCCCTTCATGACAGCCTATGCATTTGTAGTCCATTTTTGGAACATTTTTTTCATGTGCCATTCTGCCAAATGCTTTATGTGTGTTATTCTATTAACCTTCCCAAGGATCTCAAGAGCTAAGTATTGTTACTATCCTCCCTTTGCACAGAGGTTAGGCCACTTGCCCAAGGTCACCCAGAAGGAAGTAGAAGAGCAGGTCTGTGTGACACCATAGCCTTTGTTCTGGCACAGAGGGCCTGGCATTCAAACCAAGCTTATCAACTACAAATCACTCACACAAGTCCCAAATTCCAGCCAAATGAATGCACTTGTCCTAACCTGAGCATATCTTGAACTCACCCTCCTCAACCCAAATGTCCTCCCTCATAGCTTCTATTTGGTGAAGTTCTTCCCCCTGCCCTTCAAGGTTGGCCTCAGTTGCCACCTTCTCCACTGAGCCTCCTCTGATTACCCCTACCCGGAGTGATCCTTCTCAGTTCCCCAGCCACCTATTTGTATTACTCCTTCGGCAGCCAGAACAGACTGCCCTGTGTTGTATTTCTCTTCCTTAACTCTGACATGCCAATCAAACTAAATTCTTTGATGACTCTGTTGTGCTGCCCTTGTGTACCTAGTAGGTGAGTGAGAAATATGTTAACCACCTTCTGGTTTGGCAGCCTGGGGAAATGTAATTGTGTGTATATATGTGGCTGGGGTGGGGGTGGGATCATTGTATGCGCCGTGTTGGGGGAGGTGTCTGCCCACAGAACCTGGAGGTGGGGGACCCAATCCCACATCCCTGCCCTAGACTGAATCTGCAGGACACCTAAAGCAACTCATAGACTTGGTGAGTTCGTGAAAGAGAAGCAAAAGGTGAACAAGTGGTTGCTTCACTAAGCTGACTAACCAAAGCCACCTCGTGGCCTTTGCTGATTCCTCAGAGACCAGGCCCAGAGCGGGCCCCAAGCTTTCAGGCTTTCATTTTCAAAATGAACCCTGACTGACAAGCAGCTACTTCCGTTGCTCTGGAACTTCCCTCCACAACCTCAAATCTGTAAACACCAAACCACACACACTTCCAGAATATGCAAACAGCTGCAACAATATTTTTTTTTAATCAAAATGCCAGCATGGAGAATGCAGGATGGAAGAATGCTTGGGCTATTAATTTTCCCCACCACTAAGCAGGTAGTTCCCTTCCCTATCAGCAGTAACATTATCTCTGGTTCCAGTTCAATGACTGCAAAGGCACAGACCCAGGATGCACGTGCCCTTGCTTAACTGTTGCCAGAGACCAAGGCCAGGGTGCCGCCCTAGCAGCTCTTTATTTAGCAAGTGCTTTGTATAGGTCACCAACTGCATACACGATTCAGCAGAACCACAGCACCCATCTCTGTTTCAGTAGACAGGGTCTGTGGACAAAGAATGTGCCTATCATTCCAGTAAAGAAATGCCATCAAGCCATTGACCACTGCAGCCAATGACCCCCTGCATCCCTCCGCCCTGTGTGCTCTGACTGAAACTCAGGATGGAGAAAAAGAGGATACTGGCCCTAGAGAGTTTAGATGCTTATATAAGGAACACTTTCAATAAGCCCAGGCTCTTACATCTTGCCATACACAGGAAAGGGCTAAAATCACTAGTTTGAGATATCTATTTTTGGGGGGATTAGCAGTAATCTTTGATATTCAAACACATGCTTTTACTTTTTCTTCAAGAACTCCATATATCCTGGCTCCTCCTTTACCTCTTTGAAACAGTTCCTCAGAGCTCTCTGAGAGGCTGTCTCCTGAGCTATAGTCCTCAGTAAGTCCGCTGAATAAGACAGAACTTGTGAGTTCTAGGTTGTGTGTTTTTCTTCAGTCAACAGGTCTCTGGAGTGGGGTGAAGAGAGCAGAAAGCAGAAGAGATAGTACAGGCCTTCCTAAGCCCAAAATGCCCATCCCCTGAGGCAGCTACTCCCCCTCCAAGGGAGTGGGGCAAAACTCTTAAAGCCCTTGGAAATGGCCTCTTGAAAAGCTGGATGTAGGGTGAAGGTTTGGATTTTGAATGGTGGTGGTGGTTGTTGTTTTAGTTGCTAAGTTGTGTCTGACTCTGAGACCCCATGGCCAGGCTCCTCTGTCCATGGGATTTCCCAGGCAAGAAAACTGGAGTGGGTTGCCATTTCCTCCCCCAGGGAATCTTCCTGACCCAGGAATTGAACCCATGTCTCTTGTGTCTCCTGCATTGGTAGGTGGTTTCTTTACCACTGAGCCATCAGGGAAGCCCTTAAATGGTGGTACTTGGTGTCTTTTCCAAATGGTAGCCTCCCCAGTGTGTCTGTGGGTTTGTTTATTTGTCCTGGATTATTCAAACTATAAAAACTGTTAATGTTTCCTTGGTCAGGGTTTTCATTCTCCAGATAAGGTTTAGCTGTCAGAGAGGATGGAAGGAGGCAGAGAAACTTTAAGCTGAAGTGTTGAAAATCAACCCTGATGAGGAGAGAGTACAGCTCAGAAATCTTATTGGAAGCTGGTGGGAAATCATAATTGATCTGCAAAAATTTAATTTGCACGCAGGAGAAGGTGTGCAAATTCACCCCAGGAGAAGTCAAGAGCACATGTATCTGGCTCACAGTGGAGTTTGCCAATGGAGCTCATGGATTCAGAAAAATTCATGGAGGGACTTCCCTGGTGGTCCAGTGGCCAAGACGCCACACCCCCAATGCAGGGGACCTGGATTTGATCCCTGGTCTGGGAACTAGATCCTGTATGCCACAACTAAGACCCAGTACAGTCAAATAAATAAATATAGATGTTAAGAAATCCATGGATGCAGAGCAGATATGAGCAGATTGTGTGAAATATGGGAAGTAAATTTCCTCAGGGCAGGAGCAGGGAACATTCTTGAGGTTCCAGATATAAATGACAAGTCTCCTTTCCTCCAAAGACCTGTGCTGATATCACCACATGATTCTCAGTAAGAGAGAAAGCTTCTTTCTCACTGAGCAAAAAAGCTTGACTGTGAGTGTGTAAATGTGTGTTCATGTGTGTGTGCACATGTGCACACACTGCCAGACATCACTGCCTCTGGTTGTCATTTGCCTCTTTCCAAGTGTCAGGGCCTCCCATGAAGGGATCCCAGTGAAAGGTTTAATATTCTGAATATCTTTTCCCTAGGTTATAGAACAAATCATATTTAGTAAACACTTAAAACATCCTTTTTTAGTGTTTTGGATTTGCTTTTTCCCCTTTTATAAAAAATTATGATCTTACTTTGGGAACTGGGTAAGCTTGGAATAATAGAAGATGGTAAGACGAAGCTGAAATCTGTGTATGATGAGAACAGGGTTTTTCAAAGTGACTGAAGAGAAAGGTGTGGGCAGGGAGCAGAAAGAAATCTTTAGACCTGAGTGTAAGCAGGAAGCCTGCCTAAGACTCGAGCTGCAATGGCTTAACTGGAGTCCAAGTGTCAAGCGTGGGCCATGAAGTGTGAGGAGAAAAAAATTTCCATTACATCTTTTATTGACACTGAAGGAAGTATCACCTCATTGAAGAGGCCTGAGGTGTTACCATGTGGAGACACAAGAGGGCGCTCCAACCAACTATTATTAGATATTAAGAAAACCAGATTATATTCTTTGCAGCCAAAGATGGAGAAGCTCTATACAGTCAGCAAAAACAAGACTGGGAGCTGACTGTGGCTCAGATCGTGAACTCCTTATTGCCAGATTCAGACTTAAATTGAAGAAAGTAGGGAAAACCACTAGACCATTCAAGTATGACCTAAATCAAATCCCTAACAGTGGAAGTGAGAAATAGATTTAAGGAACTAGATCTGATAAGACAGAGTGCCTGATGAACTATGGATGGAGGTTCATGACACTGTACAGGAGACAGGGATCAAGACCATCCCCAAGAAAAAGAAATTCAAAAAAGCAAACTGGCTGTCTGAGGAGGCTTTACAAATAGCTGTGAAAAGAAGAGAAGCGAAAAGCAAAGGAGAAAAGGAAAGATATACCCATTTGAATGCAGAGTTCCAAAGAATAGCAAGGAGTGATAAGAAAGCCTTCCTCAGCGATCAATGCAAAGAAATAGAGGAAAACAATAGAATGGGAAAGACTAGAGATCTCTTCAAGAAAATTAGAGGTACCAAGGGAACATTTCATGCAAAGATGGGCTCAAATAAAGGACAGAAATGGTATGGACCTAATAGAAGCAGAAGATATTAAGAAGAGGTGGCAAGAATACACAGAAGAACTGTACAAAAAAGATCTTCACAACCCAGATAATCATGATGGTGTGATCACTCACCTAGAGCCAGACATCCTGGAATGTGAAATCAAGTGGGCCTTAGGAAGCATCACTAAGAACAAAGCTAGTGGAGGTGATGGAACTCCAGTGGAGCTATTTCAAATCCTAAAAGATGATGCTGTGAAAGTGCTGCCCTCATTATGCCAGCAAATTTGGAAGACTCAGCAGTGGCCACAGGAGTGGAAAAGGTCAGTTTTCACTCCAATCCCTAAGAAAGGCAATGCCAAAGAATGCTCAAACTACTGCACAGTTGCACTCATCTCACACGCTAGTAAAGGAATGCTCTAAATTCTCCAAGCCAGGCTTCAACAGTACATGAACTGTGAATTTCCAGATGTTCAAACTGGATTTAGATAAAGCAGAGGAACCAGAGATCAAATTGCCAACATCCACTGGATCATCGAAAAAGCAAGAGAGTTCCAGAAAAACATCTATTTCTCCTTTATTGACTATGTCAAAGCCTTTGACTGTGTGGATCATGATAAACTGTGGAAAATTCTGAAACAGGTGGGAATACCAGACCACCTGACCTGACTCCTGAGAAACCTGTATGCAGGTCAGGAAGCAACAGAACTGGACTTGGAATAACAGACTGGTTCCAAATAGGAAAAGGAGTACGTCAAGGCTGTATATTGTCTCCCTGCTTATTTAACTTATATGCAGAGTACATCATGAGAAATGCTGGGCTGGATGAAGCACAAGCTGGAATCAAGATTACTGGGAGAAATATCAATAACCTCAGATATGCAGATGACAGCACCCTTATGGCAGAAAGTGAAGAAGAACCAAAGAGCCTCTTGTTGAAAGTGAAAGAGGAGAGTGAAAAAATTGGCTTAAAGCTCAACATTCAGAAAACAAAGATCATGGCATCTGGTCCCATCATTTCATGGGAAATAGATGGGGAAACAGCAGATTTCATTTTTGGGGGGCTGCAAATCACTGCAGATGCTGACTGCAGCCATGAAATTAAAAGACACTCCTTGGGAGAAAAGTTATGACCAACCTAGACAGCATATTAAAAAGCAGAGATGTTCCTTTGCCAACAAAGGTCCGTCTAGTCAAGGCTATGGTTTTTCCAGCGGTCATGTATGGATGTGAGAGTTGGACTATAAAGAAAGCGAGCACCGAAGAATTGATGCTTTTGAACTATGCTTTTGGAGAAGACTCTTGAGAGTCCCTTGGGCTGCAAGGAGATCCAAACAGCCCATCCTAAAGGAGATCAGTCCTGAATACTCATTGGAAGGACTGATGTTGAAGCTGAGACTCCAGTACTTTGGCCACCTGATGCAAAGAGCTGACTCATTCGAAAAGACCCTGATGCTGGGAAAGCTTGAAGGCAGGAGGAGAAGGGGACGACAGAGGATGAGATGGCTGGATGGCAACACTGACTCAATGGACATGAGTTTGAGCAAGCTCTGGGAGTTGGTGATGGACAGGGAGGCCTGGCGCGCTGCAGTCCAGGGGGGTCACAAAGAGTCAGACACGATTGAGCGATTGAATTGAACTGAACTGAAGAAAACCAGAAAGGTCAAATGGATTTCTACCTGGGAATAGGGACATTGCAGGCCCTTTATTGATGTGAATTCAGGTTTCTACCCAGGATCAGGCTGCTCATCCTTGGCCCTTAAGTAGATTCAAGGAAGGAGGTGCTAGCCATAGGGGCTGTCATGAGAATGTCAGGGTGTCATGTTGAAGAGATTGTGAACAATCTGGAGAGAGAAGGAGGGTGATGAATAGAACAAAATGTTTCTTTACTTTATTTGAGATGCGTGACTTTCTATACTATGTAAGACTTGCAATGATAATGCTTTATGGTTTTCAAAGTGCTTTCATATTTTTAAATTATCTCTTTGACCTGGGCAGCAAGGCTGTGAGTTATGTAGAGAAAATAGTATTTATAGCCAACTCTCTCACACAAGGCTGAGAGAAGTTAAGTGAACTGCCCTGTACCATGCAGCTCAAAAGTGATGGAGCCAGACCTGGGCTCATGCCTCTGTGTCATGCTGCCTTGCTCGTTTGGGTGCGGTGGGCAGGGATAGCTCTCGGTGACATTGTGCAGAAAGTGAATATTATCTCTGGTGACTTCCACCTCCCTTTCTGACATCCAGGCACCCTAGGTCCCAAATTGCCCAATGTAGCACTCCCTAATAACACGGACAGCAACCACCTGCTGGTATTGAGCACTTAGGTGCTTGGCAGGCCCCATGCTAAACATTAAACCTGCCTTATCATGCATGAGTATTCACAATAGCCAAAATGTAGAAACAGCCAAAATGCCCATCCACTGGTGAATGCATAAGCAAAATGTGGTATATCCATGCAGTGGAATATTATTTGGTGACAAAAAGGAATGAAGTAATGATACATGCGACATACAACATAGAGGAACCCTGAAAGCATCGTGCTAAATGAAAGGAGCCAGACACAAGAGACTGCATACAGGCTGATTCTATTTGTATGCCATGTCCAGAAGAGGCATGTCCACAGACACAGAAAGTAGGTTAGTGGTTGCCTAGGCTGGGTGAGGAGAGTTGGGGAGGGGAAGGGAGTGTGGAGAGTGACTGCCAATGGGTTTCTTCTTGGGGTAATGAAAGTGTTCTGGACTTAGATATTGGTGATGGTGTACCTCCTTGTGCACATACAAAAACCCATTGAATGGTTCATTTCACTTTATAATGGTGATGTTTATGGTAAGTGATTTATATTTCAATAAAACTGTTACCAAGAGTGCATCATCTCTCTTACTCTTTTTTTTCCTCTTAATCTTTATAACAGCTCTAGGAGATGGGGAATAAAGAGAACTTGAAGCCCAAAGAAATTAATTGGTCACATTCTTTCAGCTAGTAAATGGCAAGGGAACAAATCCAACTTTGCCTGAAGGCAAGGCTCTTGCTTTTCTTTCTTTTTTATTGGGGTGTAGTTGCTTTACAACGCTGTAAGGCTCTTGCTTTTCACCATTTCACACTGCCTTTAATGCGTTACTCATATAGAGGATATGGTAAGAGCCAATATTCACTGAGGACTTATTGTGTGCCCAGAACATTGCATTTATGACCTGGTTGATGCCTACAACAAGGTAGGCACCATTCAAGCAGAGGTCTCTCAACGTTTTTGATTGTACATCTCTCTACTGAAAATATTTTGAGACGTATTCTCAATATTTAGGTGTTTTGTAAAATGACTTATGTGTTACTCTATTAATACATTATTTATGTTCTAAAGCATACATCAAAAGGACATTTTAAAAGGATGAGACAAAGATGAAATATTGTTTAAACTTTTTTATAGTATCTGTAGTACAAAAAACTATTTTGGCTCTCACTACGATGTCATGAATACATTTTTTCCCCACAGAGAATGTGACTGCATATGCTTCATTAAAAAAAAACCTTGAGTGAATATAGTAATATAGCTATAATTATAGACTATAATACAGCTATGTGAAGGTGTGGATCTAAGTTTAGTTTATTTCAGCACTTGGTTGCAGTGACTATCATAGATTTCTGAAAAAGATATACAACTCTCAATGGAAGGCAGATTCCAGAGGCTGAGCTTACCATGTCATCACGATTCTCCTTTTTCAATTCCACCCCCCCAATAATGCAATGTTTTTTGATGAAGTTTGGCTGGTAAGCCATCTCCTTTCCTGATGCCAATTATTTATCTTTGCCAATCGATCAGCACTTGTTGCACTTTTGTGTTTTTAAAAAATGGGTTTGAAATCCACCAAAACACTACAATTGAAAGATTTTAAAACAGGGTAGACATTTTCAGTCCCAGATTTTAAGTGTGTAGATATGAGAGGTTTTCTAGGTATGCAACTTACATCATTTTTGGCAATAAAATTACATAACAATGAAAACACAAATATCTGTTCTCCAAATGTTTTCTCCATGAACTAAGTTTCCTTCCAAAGCAGTTATTTTCCTCACTCACTGTTGAACTCTCAACTTAACCTTGAAGACTGATATGGGGGTGTATTTATTATAACTGTTTAAAAAAATAACTACTGACTGTAAAAGGACCCTACAGAAAAGGTCAGTCAATTTAAAACGTGTGAAGGGAAATTTTATCTTATAGTCTGAAAACTCCTTTAAGGGCCCTGCCACAAAATAACCAGTTAACTTCTGTGTGACACAGAGGTTAAGAAAGTGACAAAAGAAGTGTCACTTCCTACTTTGTTACAAAATAGAGTACTGTGAACATTTCAGAAGTCTAGTTTCTGTACTATATTTTTAAAGTCAATTGCAATTCTTTTTTAACAAAAAAATATCTATTTACTTATTTTTGACTGCGAGGGGTCTTGGTTGCTGTGTGTAGGCTTTCTCTAGCTGCGCTGAGCAGGGGCTACTCTCTTGTTGCAGAGAACAGGCTCTAGGGGCAGTCAAGCTTCAGTCGTTGTGGGTCACGGTCTTAGTTAGCCCAGGGCATGTGGAATCTTTCCAAACCAAGGCTTGAACCCGGGTCCCTTGTGTTGGTAGGCGGATTCCAATCACCGCACCAGCAGGGAAGTCCTCTGTACCCTACTGATAAATCTTTTAGCACTTTGTACATTTTAGGCCACAATATCTTTGCTGTGAAAAGTTGCCAACTTTTTCAGTGAACTTACCTTGAAATTCACCCCCACCTTTTGAAAAAACTTCCTGTCAAAGCAGCACAAAAAAAATTAGATCAGTCATTTTGTTCATACTGTATCTTCTTCTTTTTATCTTTCATTTGGTAGCCCACATCATTAGAGTAAAAAACTGCTTTTCCAGTTCTCCTGTAAGGCATTAAAAAAATTAAAGTGTTTCAATACTCTGTAATGACCTATATGGGAATAGAATCTAAAAAAGAGTGGATATATGTAGATGTGTAACTGAGTCACTTTGCTGTACAACAGAAACCAAAAAACATTGTATATTAACTATGTATGTGTTAGTTACTTAGTCGTGGCTGACTCTGTGACCCCATAGACTGTAACCCAACAGGCCCTCCTGTCCATGGGATTCTCCAGGCAAGAATACTGGAGTCGGTTGCCATGTCCTCTTCCAGGGGATCTTGTCTACCCAGGGGTCGAACCCTGGTCTCCTGCATTGCAGGCAGATTCTTTACCATCTAAGCCACCAGGAAAGCAGATTTTAAAGTTCTTGCTAATCATGATAGCTTCATATCATTATTAGCTAATATATCAAGGCAAAGTATACATTTAAAATGAGGTTTTTTTTTTTTATTAACAGAGCAGACGTGAATCATACTTTAAATAGCTTTCTTTTTTTTCCAGGTTGAACTTTTTTTTTCTTTTGGGCGTGTCACACGGCTTCTGGGATCTTAGTTCCCTGAGCAGGAGCTGAACCCAACCCTGGCAGTAAAAGTGTGGAGTCCTAATCAGTGGACTGCCAGGGAATTCTGTAAGTAGCTTTCTTGAAAAGCTTTCTAGCTTTTCTTTTTCTTTCTTTCTTTCTTTTTTTTCGGCTGATTTCTTATCAGAACCAATTTGTTCATTGTTGTTTTCATAATGCTTTGAAGTGGGGCTGATGAAAAGCTTATACTAGGAATGGGAGATGAATCAGTTTTGCCATTTTCCTGTTGCCCACTTGTATTCTTCATAGTCTTCATTCAGGCTGTGGTTTATTTGTAGGAATCTTTTCAAACCACTTTTCCATTTGAGGAGGACTGGTTTAGTTAAAACCAGATGATATAATCTGTAAATTCAGAACCCAACACAGACATTACAGAACTTTTCAGTAGGCTAAAAATGAAATGAAAGAGGGTGGATGCCACCACCAAACCCTTCTGTGTTGTGAATTTACCATTCCTTCTTTGGGATATACCCATCAGTGTCCATCTTACAAACAGATCAAATGAGGGTGCCAGTGTCACCACATGTCTTGGGTACATTATAGTTTAATGTCTTTTATCTTTTTGCTTCAAAATAAATTTAAATCAAAACTGGAATATTTTCTTCACACACCTCAATGTATCATCTTATACATCTCACTTTAGAGACAACTGGTTTATTACATTGACTCCATTTTACAAATGAGACGACTGAGGTCCTGACAGGTGAAGAAATGAACCCAAGGATACACAGCTAGTATGTGATAGAGCTAGTATTCAAACAGACTTGTTTGGCTCCAGTGCCCATGCTCCCTCTATTACAACCAAAAGACTCTGGCTGGTTCAATGACAAATGATTTCTGGTGACACCAGAAGGAGGGAAGACTGATGATCTTATTCATAACTCCCAGCTGGGGGCTCGTTTCCCTTCAGGTGGTCTACAGCAGAGAAAGGGGCAGGCTTAGAAGGAGGATACTTGCAAAACTGTATTCTAACCACCAATCATCAGGCACTTACTATGTGCAAGTCATGGAGCTCAGGGACTTCTTTGGTGGTCCAGTGGTTAAGACCGCACTCCCAATGCAGGGGGCCTGGGGTTTGATCCCTGGTCAGGAAACTAGATCCTGCATGCTGCAACTAAGACCCACAGCAGCCAACAACAACAACAACACACACACACACAGAGCCAAGCACCGAATCCTCATGACCCTGGAAGGGAGCTCCGAGTGGTATGTCCAATTCACAGATGACAAAATGGAATAGATGGTCATGCTGGCACTCCAAGCCAAAAATGGAATGACTCCCAAACCTGGGATCTTAACCAATACACAGTGTTGCCTCTAGTCTACCTGCCTCATAGACAGTATTGTTTCAGTAATCATACAGGAAGAGCAACATGCCAGGCTCTGTGCCAACTGCTTTCCATGTATTGTGTCTCATTTAACTCTCACAACAGCTTCACGAGAAAGGTACTGCCAGACAGTGTCCCCATTTTACAGATGCAGAAACGGGCTCAGAGAGATTAGGTAACTTGTCCAAGGTCACCAGGGGTTGTCAGCAAGTGGCAGATCTTCTTCCAGTCTGGCCTTTCATCACTGCTTTTGGCAGGGACTGGGCAGAATCTTCCAGAGCCAGTCTTTCATGAGGAGGCCACATCTATCTACCAGCATCTCCTCACTGAGTGGATGGAATCCAGACAGGTCAAGAACAGTGTGGTCTGTGGACAGATGCCAGCCCAACAAGATAAGAAAGGACATCAAGAGTTTGGAAAGTTTTTTTTCCAGTATTGTTATATTTATTTATTGAAGTATAGTCAGTTTACAGTGTTGTCCTTGATTATTTTATATACAGAGGTGTGTATACTTTAATCCCAAACTCTTAATTTATATCCCCCCTTTCCCCTTTGTAACCATCAGTTTGTTTTCTATGTCTGTGGTCTATTTCTGTTCTGTAAATAAGTTCATTTGTGTCATATTTTACATTCCACATATAAGCGATATCATATGATACTTGTTTTTTTCTGTCTGACTTACTTCACTTAATATGGTAATCTCTAGGCCCATCCATGTTGCTGCAAATAGCATGATTTCATTCTTTTCTATGGCTGAGTACTATCCCATTGTATATATACCATACAAATATATAGTATTTTTTAAATTATTGCATAATAAATAGCTTTATTTAGTGATCAGAATCATTCAAACATGGGGCTTGCCAGGATAAAGAATAACAGAAGAGGTGCTCAGTGATGAGAGTTTGGGAACCGGGCCATAAGACTCTCTAAGGACAGATGATGCCTGCTTCATCTTAGAGTCCTCAGTGCTGGCGCATACCTCAAGTGCTCATTAACTTTCAAACATACACAGTGCAAAGAGAACACATTAATACAATAAGCTCCCATGTACCCATTTCTGTGTGTGTTTATTCGCTCAGTTGTGTCAACTCTTTGTGGCTTCATGGACTGTAGCCTGCCAGTTTCTTCTGTCCATGGAGAATCTCCAGGCAAGAATACTGGAGTGGGTTGTCATTTTCTCCTCCATGGGATCTTCCCAACCCAAGGATCAAACCCAGGTCTCCTGCACTGCAGGCAGATTCTTTATCATCTGAGTCACCAGGGAAGCCCATTACCCAGCTCCAAGAATCATAGCTCATGGCCAATCTAGCTTTCTTATGCTCCCACCTGACTGACCCCTAAACCTCCTTGCAGATTATTTTGAAGCAAGTCCCAGATATTGTATAATTCTACCCACAAATATTCTAATATGTCACTCTGAAAGATAAGTGCTTTATAAATACAACATCATCATACCTAAAAAATGAACAATAATTCCTTAAATATCATCTAGGGACTTCCCTGCTGGTCCAGTGGCTAAGACTCTGCCCTCCTGGGTTTGATCCCTGGTCAGGGAACTAGATCCTCCATGCCACAAGAGAGTTTGGAAACATTTATACAAGTTCGATATTGATGCAGCATCCAAGTGCCTAATTATTTTTCAAAAAGTTTTACCAAAGTATCTGTTCACAGCAGATTGGAAATTAAAAATATAACCTATCTTTCACCACAGATAGTTTGAAAAGCACTGGTATAGACAAATCCAGTCCATGCTACATGCCCACAAGCTGTCCTTTTGAGAGCAGGGGTGGTCAGTTCTGAGCCAGCAGAAGGGGTGAATTGCCCACAAATGGTTCCCAAAGGATTATAGGAAAGCCTTGGTTCAATCAGGTTGAACCTGATTCTGAGGGTTTGTGAAAGACAATAAAGGCCTGATCTTGTTCCTCTTTGGAAACCTCCAAGAAGAATGAGGCTATTGGCTTTACATGATATTGATGCTGCTTTGGAAGATCCAGCCTCGTTTTTATTTTGAGGACCCTCTCAGTGGTTCTCCAATGACTGTCCATCAGCAGAGGGCATCAGTGTGACATCCTCCGATCCAGAGATGCCACTGCTGTCCTCAGTTTCCAGAGGCATTGCTATCTCCCCAGATACAGGACATTATCCAGTTAACTGTTGGGAGGACAGGCAGTGAGGTGCTGGGAAATGAGATTGTAAAGTGAGCTGTAGGAGCCTAAGATAAAGGTCTGGGCAGATGGCCAGACTCGTTTTTCCCTTCCACCTTCTGTCGGTGCAAATGCTGCCTATCCCAGTGTAAATGCTGCCTATCCTAGCTCTGCTTTTGCCAGGCAGCTCTGCTTGACTACTCTGATCCTAGTCACTTCCCCCTTCACAGCATCCTTGTAACCTGTCACACCAACACTTCATCATATAGTGTCCTACATGGTTCTCATATGACTTATGTCTCAATTTCTTGTGTAGGTTGAAGGTCGCCTAACAATCAGAACTGAGACATGACAGGAGGGGGCTGGGCCTCAAGAGTAAGGGGGCTTCCCAGTTATCAGAATTGAAGTCTGAAGTTAGGGATGGCCCGGTAGTAAGGGTGACTCCTGACCGTCCCAGAATGCTGGGCTGGAACTGCTGATGTCCTCCTGGGCTAGTGGATGGGCTGAATCTGTAGCTAAAGGGTTGGTTGATCCTCGGAAAGTGGCTCTAGACTTGAAGGGGGAGGAAGAGAATCTGGAAACCAGGTAGGATCTGAGCCTGCACTGTTCCTTGGCCTCCCATCCAAAGCCCTTCACAATGTGACCCCATCATAATGATAACAGTTAACATCTGGTGAGCACTTCCTATGTGCCAGCCACTGCTCCAAGTTTCCATGTATTAACTCATTGAGTCCTCAAACTAATCTTATGAGCAGGTTTCATTATTATTCCCATTTTACAGCTGAAGAAAGTGAGGCACAGAGAAATTAAGAGGTTAACTGACTCGCCCAAGTTTGCACAGCTAGCATGGGGTGGAGCTAGGATTCAAACAGGCAATGTGGCTCCAGGGGCAGAAGTTCAGCCAAAAGCCTTTGCTCTGAAATCTTTGTCTTGTGATCAGGGCCTTCAACGCCTTAACTTTAAGGACTGGCTCTAATGGTGGAGCTCTCACATATGCCGGCGCCTGATAGGGGAGAAAATTCGGATCTCGGAGGCTTTCCCTTAGAGGCACACTCAACTCTGCCATCCGAACCCTAAGTTTCACGGTGGCTCCTCTGTGAGGCCATATCTCCCTCTTATATGAGATAAATGAGGAAAGAGATTCCCCTGCTTGGGTTTGTGGCATCCTTCTAAATGACCCAAGGCCTCCAAGCCATGGACTCAATGTTTCAATGACCCTTGTATGGGCTTTCACTTGGACATTGATTCACTTGGAGTAGAACCTGGTGAGACCTCAACTTGAAGCAGTTTTAGTAGGATTTTGTATCGTGCCCCTTCGTCATTCAATTTCTGGAGATCAAGAAATAGGGATTTGCCATTACTGGTGCTGAGACTGTCTTCATCTATGTATTCTGTGGTTTGGGGGAAATAACACTCTATTTTTTTCTTTTTTTTAAATTGAGGTATAGTTGATGATATTCACTATGTTCCCTGTGCTGTATAATATATTCTTATAAGTGATTTATTTATTTTATAAAATTATTTTTAAAATTTATTTGGCTACATTGGGTCTTAGTTGCAGCACACGGGATCTTTGTTGCATCATCTTTCATTGTGGTGCGCAGACTCTCTGTCAGTGGCGCACTAGCTCAGTAGTTGAAGCATGTGGGCTTAGTTGCTCCGCAGCATGTGAGATCTTAGTTCCTGGACCAGGGATTGAACTGGCATCCCCTGCATTGCAAGGCACATTCCTAACCACTGGACAACCAGGGAAGTCCCTTATTTTATACGTGGTAGTTTCTATCTCTTAATCCCTTACTGCTATCTTGCCTTTCCCCTACACTGGTAACCACTACTTTGTTCTCTATATCTGTTAATCTATTTCTTTTTTGTTATATTTGCTACTTTGTTATATTTTTTAGATTCCACATACAAGATATATCATACAATATTTGTCTTTCTCTCTCTGAACTATTTCATTAAACACAATTCCCTCTCTGTTTTCTTCTATAGTTATAGGTCTTCCCTGGTAGCTCAGCTGGTAAAGACTCTGTCTGCAATGCAGGAGACCCTGGTTCGATTCCTGGGTCAGGAAGATCTGCTGGAGAAGGGATAGGCTACCCACTCCAGTATTCTTGAGCTTCCCTGGTGGCTCAGCTGGTAAAGAATTCACCTGCAATATGGGAGACCTGGGTTTGATCCCCGGGTTGGGAAGATCCCCTGGAGAAGGGAAAGGCTACCCACTCCAGTATTCTGGCCTGGAGAATTCCATGGACTGTATAGTCCATGGGGTCGCAAAGAGTCGGACACAACTGAACAACTTTCACTAGGGCAGGTGTGGGCGGCCCTTCACGACTGGTCTGCTAAGAGCATGATCCCTTGGTCCCATGTGCTAGGGGAGTTGGTCCAGGTTGGTAGAGAAGCAAGCAGGGCCTCAAGCTGGGCACAGGCTTTCAAGAGGAGACATTGTCCCTGAGTCAGCGCTTCCCATGGGTGGCTAGAGACGTCCCCAAAGAGCAGGGAAAGGGAGAAGGAGAGAGCACTGCGGTTGGTCGCAGTGCCTTTGCTAATGGATTTGTGCACCATCTTTTGGCACGCATACCACAGGTTGTCAATCCCTGGAAGAAAATCAACCCTGACCCTGCTGTAACAGTTGAGGGATCAAGGTCAACTGCCTGCTGGATGCTCTAGGACCCTGGAGCTGCCAGTTCAGTAATACCTATCCTGGGGTGGTTCCCATTCTTCTGCAAGTTTAACTGCTCCCTGAAGGCACAAGGAAGAACTGGCCCCAGTCTGGCCACCCTTTCCAGTTGGCCAGCTGGCATCATCAAGAGTTCTGTTCCTAGGGTCCCCTGGCAGCCTGTTTGGCAAGAGCGGGCTGGGAAGAATAGTCACTTGATTTGTTTTCTGTCTGCCAGACGCTCAGAGCTGCTGGAAATCCAGGCGGATGCAATAACTCGACATGGTTTCATTCATGGAAATCCAGAGGGAGGACACACTCCTTCCAAAGATGGATAGGGCCCGCATACCTAATCTGGCAAGTCGGGTAGGGCTCCCATTTCTCTACACATTTCAAAGTCTAATTAAATGCTGGGGCTGCCTCATGTACCTCCTTCTGTGCTCACAAAACACTTGTTTCTCAGGGCTCCTGGGGACCGAAGATTTTGTAAAGGAAAAAAGCAGACCAAAAACACATATGCAAGTTATTCATATTTATGAGTGAACAATGCGTAAGACAGCAGATTGATCAAGCTTCCCTGCCAAGAGAGGAATTGGATTCCAGGCTGCAGGGATGGCAGGACAACAGCCAGAACAAAGCGGGTGGGGGCGCAAAAAGCTTGCCCTGCACACGATTGGCCAGACTCAACCCAGAATACTGTGCTCACTTTGGGAGCCCAGCTACAGGGGTGACCGGGAGTGAAGGTGAGAAACGATCGGAAGAGTTGGGAGTGTTTAGCAGGAGGAGGAGAAGGCTCCTGGGGAACATGACAGCTGCCTTTAGAAAACCAGAGGGCTGGCCCGTGGGAGAGAGGAAGGGGACTTCAGGCAGAGTGGAGGAGTGGAAAGTGTGGGCTATGGATTCAGGAACCCTCAGCTGAATTCTTCACTCTGCGATTTACTAAGCCTGCTCTCTTAGGTCACTTAATCTCCTGAAGCCTCGTATTTTTCATCAGTGCAGCCGCTTGAAAGATAATTTCTCCCTGTGCTATGAGGATCCACTGAGAGGGGGGTTCATAAAAGAGTGCATAAAACCCGCAAACACTTAGCCATTGATATTGCTGTGAGTGTCTGTAGTTCCGGAGCAGATAGCCTGGTCCAGTGGGTGAAACTGACAGAGAGGCAAACTGTGGCGCAGTACAGTTACAAAGAGCTACCTAACCACTCTAGGGGTTGTGGATACAAATAACTGCTTTGAGAAGTAATCAGTCTGTCATCACTGGAAATGTTCAAGCAAAGGCTGGAGCAGTATTTTCTAGGAGTCCATACAGGGGACTTCCCGTATGTGGAAGAAAGCTGGAGTAATCACCTCTAAGCTCTTTTCCAACCCTTAGGGTGGAGGTTTTGTTCTTTAATATTAATTAATTTATTTATTTGGCTGCATCAGATCTTAGTTGCAGCATGGCGTCTCTAGGCATGTGGGCACAGGGATCAATAGTTGTGGAGCTCAGACTTAGTTGCTCTGTGGCATGTGGGACCTCAGTTCCCCAACTAGGGACCCCGGCATTGCAAGGGGGATTCTTTTTTTAAAAAAATCTTGTATTTGTTTATTTATCATTGGCTGTGATGGGTCTTGGTTGCTATATGCAGGCTTTCTCTAGCTGTGGTGAGTGGGAGCTACCCTCTAGTTGGGCTTCTCATTGCAGTGGCTTCTCTTGTTGCGGAGCGCTGCCTCTAGGGTGTGTGGGCTTCAGTTGTTGCAATGTGTCGTCTCAGTAGTTGTAGCTCTAGGGCTTAGTTGCCCCAAGGCATGTGGAATCTTCCCAAACCAGGGATCGAACTCGTATCTCCTGCAGTGAAGATATGGAATCCTAACCACTGCAAGGCGGATTTTTAACCAGTGGATCACCAGGGAAGTTCCCAGGGTTGAAGATTCTATGCTGAGCTTCTGCCAAGTCTTGTTGGCATTTGATGTGATTCCCTCTCACTGACCTCAATACTTTGCTCCAGCAGTAGCCGCCTCCCTCCTGTGTCATATTTTCCCTCTCTACTGGACCCTTTCTATCACCACACGTGTCATTTTTTCCTTCTCTACCGGATCCTCTCTGTCACCACACAAATAGGCTGTTTAACCTCGAAATGAAGAAAAAAAAAAAAAAAAACGGTTTCCTCTGGCCGTTGCTCCATTTCTCTCCTTCCCCTTTGCTAAATCTTTCAAAAGCATGATCTGCATTTGCTGTGCACACCTACCCAGGTCTTTCTTCTCGAACTCTCTCCTTTACATACTCCAAACTGGCTTTTGTCACCATCACGCTACCAAAGTTGTTCTTGTTAGGATCACTGTGAGATAATAGAGACTGTATATATTGATCTCTGGCCTGGTTGCTGGCACAGAACTCCTGAATCCCTTGTAATCTCCTAAGTGATAAGAACACTTTGAACATCTTTTGTTCTGACTGTGTCTTTGACCCCATTGCTGACACAAGGCTCCTAAAACCCTGGTAAATTCGTAAGTGATCAGAGCAAGGTGGGTTTCCCAGGTGGCTCAGATAGTAAAGAATCTGTCTGCAATGCAGGAGACCTGAGGAGTTCAATCCTTGGGTTGAGAAGATCCGCTGGAGGCAGTCATGGCAAGCCACTCCAGTATTCTTGCCTGGAGAATCCCATGGACAGAGGAGCCTGGTGGGCTAGAGTCCGTAGGGTCACACAGAGTCGGACATGACTGAAGCGATTGAGCGTGGCTCACAGAGCCGTGAGGAACACCTTTTGTTCTGCTGAGGTGATTCTAGGTACATGGATTCTGGGTGGGAGTGGTCTCCAGAGAGACCAAGCCACAGTTAAAATCTTGGGATTTTCAGTTCCCCCCCATATTCTCCAGAGAGGGAAGAGGGGCTGGAAATGGAGTTAATAATGGATCATGCCCATAAAATTTATAGAAGCCTCCATAAAATCTCAATAGTAGGGAGTCTGGAGAGCTTTCAGGTTGGTAAACACATCCATGTCAGGAGGATGACACATCTCAGCTCCACAGGGACAGAAGCTCCTGCACTTGGGATCCTCTCAGACCTAACCCCATGTGTGTCTTCATCTGGCTCTTCTGTGGCCTTTATCATATCCTTTGATAACCTGGTAAATGTGTTTCCCTGAGTCCTGTGAAGGGCTCTAACAAATTAAGCCAAAGAAGGGGTTCGTTGGAACCTCTGATCTATAGCTGGTTGGTGAGAAGCACAAGTGATAACCTTGGCTTGTGACTGGCACCTGAAGTTGGGGGTGTATGTGGCAGTCTTGTGGGCCTGAGAGCTTCACCTGTGAGATCTGATGCTGTCTCTGGGTAAATAGTGTCAGAATTGTGTTGAATTATTGGTTCCCCATACCCCTGGTGTCTTAGAATTACTTTTTAGTGTGGGGAATCCCACTCCCCCTACATTTGGTGACCAGAAGTGTCAGAAGTGAAGTGTTCTCTTTTTAGGTAGAGACCCAGGGAAGAAATACACAGTGGAGAACCAGGTTTTTCCCTACATAGCAAGGAAAAAGACTGAGGTTTCCTCTACACGATCATCAACAACCTGTGTGTGTGTGCCAAGTCACTTCAATCATGTCTGACTCTTTGCGACCCTGTGGACTGTAGCCTGCTAGGCTCTTCTGTCCATGGGAATTCTCCAGGCAAGAATACTGGAATGGGTTGTCATGCCCTTCTGCAGGGGATCTTCCTGACCGAGAGATCGAACCCGTGCCTCCTGAGTCTCCTACAGTGCAGGCAGATTCTTTACTGCTGAGCCACCAGGGAAGCCCCGTCAGCAACCTACATGCTGCCAAACCCAAGGATCAGTTTTCTCCATCCTCCTGTGACTTGTCTCATCTGCATAACCGACCACGTTGATCTCTTCTTCATCCTCCTCCACACTCTCCTACCTCCCCGCTTCTCAGTCTCCTTGGCAGGTTCCTCTCATCGCCTGACTTGGATATGATGGAGTGCCCCAGGACTGTGTCCTGAAATCTCTTTTCTTTCCTAATGTTTCCCAGTGGTCTCTTCCAGCCCTGTGGCTTTAAATATGCATACAAGACATGGTTCTTGCCTGTATATAGTGCACAACTCCCACAGTCACAGTTCCAGCAGGGGTCTCTTTTTAAAAAATTTTTTATTGAAATATAGTTGATTTACAATGTTGTGTTACTTTCTGCTGTACAGCAAAGTGATTCAGTTATATATATATATATACACACACACATACACACACACACACACACATATATATATATTCTTTTCCATGATGTTTTATCACAGGATATTGAATATAGTTCCATGTGTTACACAATAGGACCTTGTTGTTTATCCATTCTCAATATAATAGTTTGCATCTGCTAATCCCAAGCTCCCAATCCAACCCTCCCTTGTTTCTGTTTAATAGATAAGTTCATTTGTGAGGGACCTCTATCTTGAACTCCACACCTGTATAACCAACGGCCTCCTTGGCATCACCACCTGGATATCTAGTTGTTACATCATATTTAGTAGGCGCAACACCAAATCCTCGATGCCTCCCCCCAAACCTGCTCCTCTCAGTCTTCTTCATTTCTGAAATGGAGACTCCATGCTTTCAATGGAGCACTCAGACCAAAAAACTTGGGTCAGATTGGGGCAGGCCACCCCCAAATATGCCACTTTGGCATATTAATTATTTTGAATTAAAATTATCTGAGAAACAGCCAGTGCAGAAAGGACACTATGACCCTCCTCTCTGTCCCCGTGAAAAGAGGAGATAGGGAGACATCCTCATTAACAGCAGTAGGGAGGTTTCTTCAACCCTTAGAGTAGCTGTGTTACCAAACTCTGCTTAGTTACTTCACCGATTAGTACCCAAGCCTGTTTCTTTGTTTTGTCAATTCTTCACACATTTATTGTTTCTTTGTCTGAAAGGTATAAAAGCTGCCTGTTTCGGTCATTTCTTTGAGCCCCATATTTCTATGAATTCCTGTAAGTACCAAATCAAAATTTGATTTTCTCCTGATAATTGGTCTTACATCAATTTAATGACTAGACCAACCAAAAGAACCTAAAAAGATAGAGGGAAAGTCTTTTCCTCCCCAATGTCTTCACACATCCCACAGCCAGTTCCTCAGCAAATCCAGTCAGTTCTCTGCAACAGGTATTCGAATCCAGCCACTTCTCATTTCTGGGTAAAACACAACTCACATCACATCACTTCTCTGCTCAGAATGGCCCAATGGTTCCAGCTTACTCAAAGCCAACGTTCTCCTCTCCAACAAGTCTCCACACCACTCACCCCGCCTGCTCTGGGAATCAGTTGACTTTTGCTTCAGGACCCCGGCCAGGCTACTGGTGTGGAATGCTCCTTCCCCGGGTGTCTGGTTGGCCTGCTCACTCACCCCCTGCATATATTCTTGTGAGGCCTTCCCTGATCATTCTATTTAAAATCAAAGCTCCTCCTGCCATCCCCTCTCTTTTATTTTCCCTCCCCCGCTTTCCTTTTCTCCCCAGGGCTCATTATCACCTAGCATACTATCTGTTTCACTCACTTATGTTACCCACCCCCCCTCATCATTAGAATGTCAGCTCTATGAGGGTAAGGATTTTTAGACTGTACGCTGAAGTCTCTCCACCTCTTAAAACAGTGTCTGGCACAGGGTGAGTGCTCAATATATGTTTGTTAATCTCCCAGATGGACTGGTAAGTGACAAACGCAAGTTGTAGAACAACGAGAATTAGTGTGATCTAGTTTATGTAAAAGAACACCCACAAAGTGCCACTCTGCACCTGTATACATTCATGCATATGGATGTAAATTCACGCAACGGGCTCTGAAAGTATTACCTAGTCCAAGCTTACTCTGCTCACCGCATGACAGGTCAATGAATCTGAGAGATGAGGTGTTGAGGCAAGGAAGGGACTTTAATTTGGGGGCCAGCTGACCGAGAAGATGGCAGATTAGCACCTTAAAATAATGATCTTGCCAAGGCCTGGTTGCCAGGTTCTTTTATGGATCAGAGATGGAGGGGAGGGGAGGAAACAAAGTAAAAAGACTATACAATTCTTGCAAATATCCCCTAGAATGGCAAGCCTCAGGCAGGGGAATATGTTACTTTCACTTTCTTATAGTCCTTTACAGAAGGGAGGCTGAGGTTATCTCCCTGAGGCAAGCCATTATGTATGTTTATAATAATAAAAAAGGGTTAAAGTCACAGAAGCAGATCCAGTGTAAATGTAAAATTAACCCTTCCTGGTTACAGAAGGATCACACCAAAGCACTGACACTGCTTATAAGTAGGGCTCTTCTCAGTGGGCCTGGGGGTGAGTGGGGGTGTCCAGGGAGATTTTAGTCATATCTGTGTAGTAGTGTTAGTCGCTCAGTTGTGTCTGACTCTTTGCGACCCTATGGACTGTAGCCCACCAGGCTCCTCTGTCCGTGGGATTCTCCAGGAAAGAATACTGGAGTGGGTTGCTGTGAGGCTGCGCCATGACAGGCAGCCTAGATTAGGAGTAGGCCTGGTTTTCCAGGGTAACATGATTATCAGGTCACCTGGAGCCAGCCAATCAACATGCGCCTAGCAAGAAAAAGGGAACCTATCAGGGGAAAGCTGAAAAGCCCACGAATGCCCAAGTTTGAAAAAAGCCCGCGAAGGTTTGAGCCAATATTACTTTGCAAACATGTAACCAATCCGCTTAAGCCAGCTACCAACTGCTTATGCACACCCTATAAATTTGGGTAACAGCTTGGGCTCAGCGCTCTCTGACCCCGCACCACTGCGTTGGACGCGGCAGGAGCCCTGACTCAAGTCAGCAATAAACTTCCCTTTTTTTGCGAGTTGCATTGTCTTGGAAGCCTTCTCTCTTCCCGCTCGGGGATTTGGACATCGGGCATAACAGTTGCCATCTGTAAAGTTTTCTCTTTTTTTCCCCTAAGAAAATGTATCCCTGTCTTACTTTTGTAGGATTTGAAAGAAATGAAAATGAATCAATTACAAGTCATATTTTAAAGTGAAGACAAAAGTTTAAAGGTCTCATCATTTGTGCATGCTCAGACTCTTTGTGACCCCATGGATTGTAACCCACCAGGCTCCTCTGCCCATGGAATTTTCCAGGCAAGAATACTGGATTGAGTTGCCATTTCCCTTTCCAGGGAATCTTCCTGACCCAGGGATTGAACCCAGGTCTCTTGCATTGGCAGGCGAATTCTTTACTGTCTGAGCTACAAGGGAAGCCCCCAAAGGGACTCAGCAGTGATGAAAGCCGTTCTCAGGGCTGGGGCCGGCTGAGAGCTTCCAGGATTCACCCTCCCCCTTCCCATCCTCCCACCCTGCATAAGACACATGATTTTTTTTAGACCTTGTGGTTTGTGGGACCTTAGTTCCCCAATCCTGGATTGAACCTGGCCCTCACAGAGTCCTAACTACTGGATGCCAGGGATTTCCTGAGACATGGTGTTTCTGTAACTGGGACTGGACTGGACTGGAGCTGGTCTCCTCACATAATTCACTTTCTGGTGGGGGACCCAGAGCCCCAGCTTCTCACCCAGATCTCTGTAAGTTGAAGGTCTGAATTCCAAAGTGGCAGGAACAGGGTCCCTGAGATGCTGGATCCCCAGACCAGGCTGCCTCCGGCCACGTAGATTGGTCCTGGGAATTCTTCTTTCTAGAGCCTTCTCTCATGGCTGGAGTGAAGGATGGAAGAATAGAACACTGGTCAGAGTTAACATATAATAAGCTTGCACCTCCGCCCCAGACTCAGTTGATGGGGGACTGACTCCATTCTGCTGCCAGAAGACAGAAGACAGCAGATTCCTGTGTTTCAAAGAGGAAACCAATTCTGACTCCATGTTGGAAACTTTTTCTTTGACTTGCTTCTATTATTACAATCATACTCAATGTCTTGCTTGGAGGACCCTGCTCCTCTGCTTGACTGTAGACTAAAATGCCTTTGTTCAGCTCCTGGAGAGAGAGTTTGTCCCTGCCCACCTGTGAATCAAAGATATTAACACATCCCTTCTGAAGGCTGGACCTTGGAGATGTTTTGCAAGACAGAAGACCCTTTCACTTTACTTCCTCACTTCATCTCCCTCTCTAAGCTGACTTTTGACTTTAGTTCCGCATAGCTTCTCTCCCTCTGATCTGTAAAAGAACCTGGCATCCAGAACCCAATAAGATGGTTATTTGAGGCACTAGCCTGCCATCTTCTGGGTCTGCCAGCTCCCCAGTTAAAGTCTCTTCCTTGCCTCAGCACCTCATCTCTCGGATTCATTGGCCTGTCGTGTGGTGAGCAGAGTGAGTTTGGACTTGGTAACACATGAGAATGGGGCTTCTCACCTCTGCCTGCCCTTCACCTCTGATCTCATCAGCGGGGCCAGGCTGCTCATGGACAGGCCCCCTACCTTCTTACCAGTAAGGCCTGGAAGCCACATTTCTGTGTTCAATTCACAGTATTGGGGGAGGAAAAAATAATCTCCTCTACCCTTTCTAAAGTCTTCTGGCTGGTCTAAGAAAATGACATGAGATAGACTCATAGAAGAAAATCCAAATTTAATTATGCATGTGCAGGGCCTCCATAAGAACACCAGTGCCAAGGACAAGATGAGGAGAAGTGGAAGGGGGGACTTCAAAGGAGAAAAAGGCAGTTTTCATGGAGATAGAAAAACAGGGGTTTGGTAAAGGAATGTTTGTTGGGCCAAGCAGAGACAATGGGATACAGAGAAGACTTCGGTTTCCAGGCCCTGGTGAGTCCCCTTACTGAAACTGTTTACCACAGATTGGGACTTGAACCCATGTGCTGGAACTTGAACCCAACCAAAATCCAGTTTGGGACTCAAATGCAGCCAAAACCCTGCTTGGGACTTGAACCCACGGGCTGGGACTCAAACCCAACCAAAACCCATGGTACTTGGTTTCAGGACCTAATGAAGCTCAGGTTCTTGATGTCTCATCACAGAAAGAATTCAGTGAGGGACAAAGTGATAGGTAAGAAATGGATTTATTCAGATTCAGAGAGAAGCACACTCCACAGACAGAGGGAGAGTGAGGCCCTGATATTTGGCATGGTTAATTTTTATAGGCTGGGTAATTTCATATGTTAATGAGTGGGAAGATTATTCCAATTATTTTTGGGAAGGGGTGGAGATTTCCAGGATTTGGGCCACCACCCACTCCTTGGTCTTTTCAGTTCAGTTCAGTTCAGTTGCTCAGTCATGTCTAACTCTTTGTGACCCCATGAATCACAGCATGCCAGGCCTCCCTGTTCATCACCAACTCCCGGAGTTTACTCAAGCTCATGTCTACTGAGTCAGTTGATGTCATCAACCATTCTCATCCTCTGTCGTCCCCTTCTCCTCCTGCCCTCAATTTTCCCAGCATCAGGGTCTTTTCGAATGAGTCAGCTCTTCGCATCAGGTGGCCAAAGTATTGGAGTTTCAGCTTCAACATCAGTCCTTCCAATGAACACCCAGGACTGATCTCCTTTAGGATGGACTGGTTGGATCTCCTTGCAGTCCAAGGGACTCTCAAGAGTCTTCTCCAACACCACAGTTCAAAAGCATCAATTCTTCAGTGCTCAGCTTTCTTCACAGTCCAACTCTCACATCCATACATGACCACTGAAAAACCATAGCCTTGACTAGATGGACCTTTGTTGGCAAAGTAATGTCTCTGCTTTTTAATATGCTATCTACGTTGGTCATAACTTTCCTTCCAAGGAGTAAGCGTCTTTTAATTTCGTGGCTGCAATCACCATCTACAGTGATTTTGGAGCCCCCCCAAAAAGTCAGCCACTGTTTCCACTGTTTCCCCATCTATTTCCCATGAAATGATGGGACCAGATGCCATGATCTTTGTTTTCTGAATGCTGAGCTTTAAGCCAACTTTTTCACTCTCCTCTTTCACTTTCTTCAAGAGGTTTTTTAGTTCCTCTTCACTTTCTGCCATAAGGGCGGTGTCATCTGCATATCTGAGGTTATTGATATTTCTCCCAGCAATCTTGATTCCAGCTTGTGCTTCTTCCAGCCCAGTGTTTCTCATGATGTACTCTGCATATAAGTTAAATAAGCAGGGTGACAATATACAGCCTTGACATACTCCTTTTCCTATTTGGAACCAGTCTGTTGTTTTATGTCCAGTTCTAACTGTTGCTTTCTGACCTGCATACAGGTCAAGAGGCATACCTTAAGAGGCAGGTGAGGTGGTCTGGTATTCCCATCTGTTTCAGAACTTTCCACAGTTTATTGTGATCCATACAGTCAAAGGCTTTGGCATAGTCAATAAAGCAGAAATAGATGTTTTTCTGGAACTCTCTTGCTTTTTCGATGATCCAGCGGATGTTGGCAGTTTGATGTTGGCAATTTCATCTGCCTTTTCTAAAACCAGCCTGATATCTGGAAGTTCACAGTTCATGTATTGCTGAAGCCTGACTTGGAGAATTTTGAACATTACTAGCGTGTGAGATGAGTGCAATTGTGCAGTAATTTGAGCATTCTTTGGGACTGGAATGAAAACTGACCTTTTCCAGTCCTGTGGCCACTGCTGAGTTTTCCAAATTTGCTGGCATAATGAGGGCAGCACTTTCACAGCATCATCTTTCAGGATTTGAAATAGCTCAACTGGAATTCCATCACTCCACTAGCTTTGTTCATAGTGATGCTTTCTAAGGCCCACTTGACTTCACATTCCAGGATGTCTGGCTCTAGGTGAGTGGTCACACCATCGTGATTATCTGGGTCATGAAGATCTTTTTTGTACAGTTCTTCTGTGTATTCTTGCCACCTCTTCTTAATCTCTTCTGCTTCTGTTAGGTCCATACCGTTTCTGTCCTTTATTGAGCTCATCTTTGTATGAACTGTTCCCTTGGTATCTCTAATTTTCTTGAAGAGATCCCAAGTCTTTCCCATTCTGTTGTTTTCCTCTATTTCTTTGCATTGATCACTGAGGAAGGCTTTCTTATCTCTCCTTGCTATTCTTTGGAACTCCACATTCAAATGGGAATATCTTTCCATTTCTCCTTTGCTTTTCACTTCTCTTCTTTTTACAGCTATTTGTAAGGCCTCCTCAGACAGCCAGTTTGCTTTTTTTGCATTTCTTTTCCATGGGGATGGTCTTGATCCCTGTCTCCTGTACAATGTCATGAACCTCTGTCCATAGTTCATCAGGCACTCTGTCTATCAGATCTAGTCCCTTAAATCTATTTCTCATTTCCACTGTATAGTCATAAGGGATTTGATTTAGGTCATACCTGAATGGTCTGGTGGTTTTCCCTACTTTCTTCAATTTAAGTCTGAATTTGGCAATATGGAGTTCATGATCTGAGCCACAGTCAGCTTCCGGTCTTGTTTTTGCTGACTGTATAGAGCTTCTTCATCTTTGGCTGCAAAGAATATAATCAATCTGATTTTGGTGTTGACCATCTGGTGATGTCCATGTGTAGAGTCTTTTCTTGTGTTGTGGAAGGAGGGTGTTTGCTATGACCAGTGTGTTCTCTTGGCAAAACTCTATTAGCCATTGTCCTGCTTCATTCCGTACTCCAAGGCCAAATTTGCCTGCTACTCCAGGTGATTCTTGACTTCCTACTTTTGCATTCCAGTCCCCTATAATGAAAAGGGCATCCTTTTTGGGTGTTAGTTCTAAAAGGTCTTGTAGGTCTTCATAGAACCATTCAAATTCAGCTTCTTCAGCATTACTAGTTGGGGCATAGGCTTGGATTACTGTGATATTGAATGGTTTGCCTTGGAAATGAACAGAGATCATTCTGTCGTTTTTGAGATTGCATCCAAGTACTGCATTTCGGACTTCTTGTTGACCATGATGGCTACTTCATTTCTTCTAAGGGATTCCTGCCCACAGTAGTAGATATAATGGCCATCTGAGTTAAATTCACCCATTCCAGTCCGTTTTAGTTCGCTGATTCCTAGAATGTCGACTTTCACTCTTGCCATCTCCTGTTTGACCACTTCCAATTTGCCTTGATTCATGGGCCTAACATTCCAGGTTCCTATGCAATATTGTTCTTTACAGCATTGGACCTTGCTTCTATCACCAGTCACATCCACAACTGGGTATTGTTTTTGCTTTGGCTCCATCCCTTCATTCTTTCTGGAGTTATTTCTCCCCTGATCTCCAGTAGCATATTGGGCACCTACCGACCTGGGGAGTTCCTCTTTCAGTATCCTATCATTTTGCCTTTTCATACTGTTCATGGGGTTCTTAAGGCAAGAATACTGAAGTGTTTGCCATTCCCTTCTCCAGTGGACCACATTCTGTCAGACCTCTCCACCACGACCTGTTTATCTTGGATGGCCCCACACGGCATGGCTTAGTTTCACTGAGTTAGACAAGGCTGTGGTCCTGTCATCAGACTGGCTAGTTTTCTGTGATTATAGTTTTAGTATGTCTGCCCCTGATGCCCTCTGGCAACACCTACCCTCTTACTTGGGTTTCTCTTACCTTGGACGTGGAGTATCTCTTCACGGCTGCTCCAGCAAAGCGCAGCCGCTGCTCCTTACCTTGGATGAGGGGTATCTCCTCACAGCCACCCCTCCTGACCTTGAACTTGGAGTAGCTCTTCTCGGCCCTCCTGCAACCTTGCAGCCGTGCCTCCTTGGATGGGGGGTTGCTCCTCTCGGCAAGAGGTTGCTCCTCTTGGTCTTTTAACAGTGCCTTAAGGGGACAACAGAGGATGAGACGGTAGGAGGCCTGGCGTGCTGCAGTTCATGGGGTCTCAAAGAGTCAGACATGACTGAGGGACTGAATTGAACTGAACTGGAACTGTCGTGGCACCTCTGGGTGTGTCATTTCACTTGCTGATTGAGGATCAAGGTCTAGTCTTATCTGCCATCTTGGTTCCATTTGATTCTAATTGTTTTATGTTGTGTCCTTAGACTATGTTATTCCTTCAAAAGTTGTGCCCTGCCCCTTTCCCTCCTGTTACATTACCACAATGAGACCATTTCCTTCACAGATACCTTTGATGGGAGCTCTCTTTCTGGAGCAGGCCCCATCTAAATTATTTTAGGCAGTTAAGAAGGAGGTAAAACAAGACTTTCTAACTCTTTTGACCCCTGAAAATTAATCAGCTTAAAACAATCCTCATAACAAAGAGACTTTTGAGAGTGAGAAGTTTTGCTCCCCGACAACAGTCACAAAGGACGGGTACATGCAATGTTTTCTCTGGAGACTGCCTCAACCTCTCCCCACTCTTTCCCTTCCCTCCTTCAGTCAAAACTGCCAACCTGGGCCGATGCCCCTGGATGGGGTCAATTGAAATGCTTTTAGCAAAGCTGAGGGCAAGAGTTATGTCTTGGTTTTCTCTCTCCCACCAGCCTGGGCAGTCCCTAGCCTAGGCCTTGCCCATATGTCCTTGTGCTGCCGGCTGGCTGTACTGGGCCTTGTCATTGTCCTTTAGCTCTGTTCGGGCTTCCCTTGTGACTCAGCTGATAAAGAATCTTCCTGCAATGCAGGAGACCTGAATTTGATCCCCGGGTTAGGAAGATCCCCTGGAGAAGGGAAAGGCTACCCACTCCAGTATTTTGTCCTGGAGAACTCCATGGACTGTATAGTCCATGGGGTTGTAAACAGCCAGACACAACTGAACTGCTTTCACTTTAGCTCTGTTCAGAGAATTTTCTGACAAGCCCTCCTCTGGCCCCTCTCCCCATTGGGAACAGATCTGTGGTTGGCAGAGCTGGCTTAGAAGCTGTAAAAGAGAAACTCAGCCTTTTCCCTCCTGTTGAAGGGAAACAGAATATACCACCCTAGAATATGCCTCTTTGGCATATTGATTATCTTTAACTGATTATTTTTAAGAAACAGCAGACACGGGTGAAGCTCTGAAAACTGAGTGGACATTCCCCTTTAGTAAGAGACATTTACATTTGTAGGGAATATCTCCATGTGTAAGGCTGTTTCCCCCTTTGAAGTAGGAAGAGAAGGATGAGTCTGAATCTCTAGAAACTCTTATCAATGCTGAAAGCAACAACTTAAATCTGCATAACAGCCTTGTTTACTGCTTACCTTGCTTTTCCTGGTAACCTCCCCAAACTGCCACCCATCTCCCCTCAACATCTTTTGTCTGGTATGGTATCTTTTGATGGTATTTAAAGTGATGATGATTTGGGCCATTTCCGGAAGTTACTCAGTTTTCCTGGGTCTCTCCTGTGTGTACAGGAGTTATACATGTTATTAAACTTCTGTTTGTTTTTCTCATGATAATCTATCTTTTATTACAGAGGTGTCTCAGCCAAGAACTTAGAAGGATACAGGGAAAATAATTTTTTGTTCCCTATACTCTTTACGGAAAAAATCCAACTCTTCCGCTTTACGTATTTCTCCCCTGTGAGTCTCCTCTATTACTGATGCCAGACACTTCACTTTCAGTCACCAAATGCGTGGCTTTTTTCCCTTACTTTGAAAAATTCTGTGACACCAGCTGGGTGTCCTACAACTTAATTCCATTGTGATATTATGTACCCAGTGATAGCCTCAGACCTCACAGGTTAAGGGCTCAGTTTCACAAGACTGCCCTCAGTCCCCACTTCAGCTGCCACTGGTGACCCCAGGTTCTCATCTATGCTGCTGGCCAACAGGCTATAGAGCTAGAGATCTGAAAATTCCATGACCCTCTCCTTTAGTTCAACTAATTTGCTAGAGAGGCTCAGAAAACTCAAGGAAACGCCTCTGTTTACCTGTTTATCAAAGGATATAAAAAAGAATACGCAGATGTACAGCCAGATGAAGAGACACACAGGGCAAGGTCTGGGAGGGTCCCAAGTGCAGGATCTTCTGTCGCCATGAAGCTGGGATGTGTCAACTTCCCGTGTGGATGTGTTCACCAACCTGGAAGCTCCCAAATCCCCTACTATTGGGATTTTATGGAAGTTTCCTCACATGTGTATGATCCATTATTAACTCCATTTCCAGCCCCTTTTTTCCTCTCTGGAGGATGGAGGTGGAGCTAAAAGTGCCATGCTTCCAATCTTGGTATTTCTGGTGATCAACTCTGTCTGGGAGCCCTTGGGCAATTTGCAAAAACTGGGCCCTCTGCCTCACTCTACATGAATGAGTTTCCTGTTTGTAGAAGGAAGTGGTAACAATGATAATATTAATACCTACTTCTGAGGTTGTAGTGACAATGAAATGAGTTCTTCACCTCCTGTTAACGCTCTTAGAACAATGTCTGGCACATAGTAGGTGCTTGATACAAGGAGGCAGTTATTTTTACTTTTATTGATATCATCTTTTATTTTGTTTGCTGGTTATAGGGAATTCCCTGGCAGTCCAATGGTTAGAACTCTGTGCTTCCACTACAGGGGTCACGGGCTTGATCCCTGGTCAGGGAACTAAGATCCTGCAAGTTGCATGGCACAGACAAAAGAAAAAAAATTACTGATTATAACATCCTTTCAAGAGAGAACTAACAGAGTGGGCTTTGGAGTCAGACACACCTGGTTTGAATCCCAACTTGGAAACTTAACTAGGTGTCCTTGGCAATGCTCTGCATGGTTCTGTGCCTTGGCTTCCTTCACCAGATAGTGGAGGTCGTAATAATTAGTTCTGCCTTCTAGCAGTGTCCTAAGAATTGAAGTAGCTCTTCCAAAGACAGTACATAGCATGATGCTGGCTGTGGCAACCCTTAGTTAATGGGAGCTGGGTTTGGTTTGGTTTTATGAGCTTCTTATACAAATTTTTTTCTACTGGAATATAGTTGCTTTAAAATGTTGTGCTAGTTTCTGATGTACAGGAAAGTGAATCAGCTATCTGTATACATATATCCCTTCATAGTCACCCCAGAGCATTGAGTAGAGTTCCCTATGCTATACAGTAGGTTGGTTCAGCTGGTAAAAGAATCCACCTGCAATGTGGGAGACCTGGGTTCAGTCCCTGGGATGGGAAGATCCCCTGGAGAAGGGAAAGGCTACCCACTCCAGTATTCTGGCCTGGAGAACTCCATGAACTGTATAGTCCATGGGGTCACAAAGAGTCGGACACGAGTGAGCGACTTTCTCTCACTCAGTTATACATAGTAGTGCATATATGTCAATCCCAATCTCCCAGTTTCTCGCTTCCTGTTTTATGACCTTGATTCAGCTGAGTTCTCTGACTGGCCTCAGGCTCTTCCATCCTCTCCTCGGAGCTTGTCTGCTTCAGCTGTCATTCAGAGAGCAGTATCCAACCCTCCCCTCCCGTGTTGGGATCCACTCAGCTCCTGCCTGATGGGCTGTGACAGGGGCCCTGCCCGTCCTCTGGCGCCCTTTCCAGCACCTGGCCCACCCAGCTCCTCCAGGGAGGGGGCTTCAGGGCTCCTGGTCTGGAGTTTGGTGACTAGATAGGGAGTGCTATGTCTACTTGTCACCAAGATGTTGAGATGGCATGCGTTCGGCCACCTTGCCCTGCAAGCCCCAGCTCCCAGCTGAGGAGGAGGCTGTGGCTAGAATCACTGTTATGCCCCCCGGCCATTCCCAGGCCTGCAAGTGACATCTCTCTGCTACTTCGGTCACAAAGGAGGGTTCTGTGCGGTTTTCTCTGGAGCCTAGACAGCCCTCCCACCCGCTCCTGCCTCTTAGCTCAGCTCGTCACCTCCTTCCCTCAACCAGAGCCTCAAACTGCCAGCCTGACACAACCTCAACGCGACAGCCACCACCCCAGGCGCTGTTTCATCTGCCTTTCTGCTATGCCCCTGTCTTCTGTCTCCTCTGGCACTATTGTCTTCAAAGGGCTCTTGGCTCTGAGTGGGTCCTCGGCTCTGAATGGGTCTTCTCTGCGAGCCTTGTCGGCTGCTAGCCGGCCCCCTCTGAAGCCCACTCCGGGGAGGGAGTCCTGCCAAGGGCCGGCCTGGATCTCTGTTGTGAGAGAAGCAGCCACCATGTCGGCCAGAGAGACACTGGCTTCCACACTCAAGAGCTGCTGTGCCTCAGGAATTTGCTTCCTCTGCTCCTCGAATTCCAAAAAAAAAAAAAAAAAAAAGGCTTAAATGGGCAGCCAAGGAGAGAGGGAAAGACCTTACTGTGATTGAAGCCCTGGGTCTGCTGGTCAGTCATCTTATTCTTATTCTTATTCTCTCTGAGCCTCTGTTTTCCTGTTTGAAAAATGGACATAAAGGGAATGACTTCATTACCACCCAGGCCTTTCGTGAGGGTTCCATGAAATCATGGATGTGAACACTTTAAAAAAAATATTTATTTTGATTTATTTGGCTGCACTGGGTCTTAGTTGCCGCATGTAAGATATTTGATCTTTGTTGAGGCAGGCGGGATTTTTAGTTGTGGCCTGAAAATTCCTAGCTATGACATATCATATCTAGTTCCCTAATCAGGGATCAAACCCTGGCCCCTTACATTGGGAGCACAAGTTCTTAGCCACTGGACCACCAGGGAAGTCCCTTGATGTGAACACTTTTGGCAGCTTATCAGTGAAGAAGAGAGCTGTTGCTGCTGTCATGTGTGGTGTGGGTAGAGCACTGCAACTCAGACACAAAATGCTGATTTGTGTGTGTGTGAGAATGGAAAAAAAATTGCTCCACTTCTGGGTCCTCTTTTCAGCAAGACTCCTGGGAATTCAAGTTGTCCTCTCTGGCAGTCTCTAATTCCTTACCTCCCATTATCTCTTGAACACATTGCAGTACAGTGCATACCTCACCAAGCCTCAGAATCCACCCTTGGCAAGGCAAGATCAGCTACATCATTTGCAGGGCCCAGGGCAAAGTAAAAATGTGGAGCCCTTTGTTCAAAAGTCTATTTGTTTCCCACAGTTATCATAACAAATTACTGCAGGTTGTGTGGCTTAAAACAACACAAATGGATTCTCTCACAGTTCTAAAAGCTGGAAGTCCAAAATCAAGATGTCAGCAGGGTGGGTTCCTTCTGAAGACTTTTAGAATCCATTCCACCTGTGTCTCCTAGCTCCTGATGGCCACAGACAGTGCTTGGCATTCCTCAGCTTGTAGATGCATCACTCCAAAGTCTGCACCCATCTTCACATCACCTTCTGGGTATGCCTTTCCCTACTCTTCTCTCATTGGGACTTTGGTCACAGGGTTTAGGGCCCACCCTAATCCAATCTGATCTTACTTCAAGATCTTTACTTAAAGTACATCTGCAGAAACCCTTTCTCCTAATATGATCTTTTGGGAGAGGGCTTGTCATCTAGCCCACTGCAGAAAGTTGCTTCAGAATATCCAAGGACTTCCCTGGAGTTCCAATGGTGAAGGTTTTGTGTTTCCATTGCAGGGGCCATGGGTTCGAGGAACTAAGATCCCACAAGCCATGTGGCATGGCCAAAAAAATTTTTTTTTAAGTTTCCAGATGGTGATAAAAGAGCATGAGATCAGTGTGGGACCCTGCTGAGAGAGAGCTGTCCAACTGCACGGCTTGCATACCCATGAGGTGGGGGTGTGCCAAGGCCATCCATGGCCTCCCTTCCTGCTGTTGAGTCCAATGGTGAGTTCTGAGTCCTCATGTTACTGGGGCTCTCAGGGCATTTGATGTGGTTCATCACTTCATCCTCCCTTCGAGCCTTGCTTCTCTTAGCTTCCTGAACAGCAAGCTCTCCTGCTTTTCCTTGGAGCCCACTGGCCAGTCAGTCAGTCAGTCCTCAGGGCCTCCAGCTGCCTCCTTCTCCCCTCATCCTCTAGTGCCCGGAGGCGGGAGAGCCACAGGGCTCTGGCTTTGGCCTGCCTCCCTCTGTGTACTCCTTCCCTTGAGGGTCTTGTCTGGTCTGGTTTGAGGTTTATAAACACAGACACCTGCTGCTCTGAATCCTCCCCTTAGAGATCCAATAGGCCTTGCAAACTCGGCAAATCCAAACTGAAGTACTCCTCAGGTTCCTCTTGTCTCCTCCGTGTCACCTAATGGCATCTCCAGACTTCCAGTTGCTTGGGTGAAGACTTTCACAACATTGTAACTCCGCACTTCCCTCTCGTGCCTCCCCAGCCCACTCAGATGTCGCCACACCTTGCCCTGCGTGGCTCACAAGGCCCTCCTGTGATTGGCTCCTCTTCTACCTCAGCCACCCCATCTCCTATGGCACATGTGTATTGAGTCAAAGGGTGAATCTATCTGACCATGTTGCCCTCCCAACTTAGACTCTGACAATGCTCCCTCACACCTCCGTGCCTTTGCCCACACTGCACTGTCTACTCAGAAGATGCTTCCTGCTCCTACTCTGCCTGGAAAACTCTTGTTCATCCTTGAAGACCCAACCCAGCTGTCACCAGCTCTGTGAAGTTCCCACATCCCCAGGCAACTGGCCAGTATTTCATCCCTCTGTGACCCTGCAGCATCCTACAAGGGCCTCAACTAATGCCCCTCATGCGATCTGTCTTCTCCAGTAAGTGGGGTGCTTCCTGAGGGCAGGCACTGGGTCTTTTCATCCTGTATTCTCAGAGTCTAGTCTGGTGCCTGCAGGGCTCTCCGGTAAAAGTTTGCTGGCTGAAAGAATAAATGAACCAGCAGATGAGGCTGAAGAAGGGAAAAGAAAGGAGGGAAAGAGGGAACTCTTTCTTTCTCAGTAGGTGTCCTCAGGATGCCTGGGAGCCCTGTTCTCCAGACTAATCCTGGTGCTCTGCCCCTCATCCAAACTTAGGTGCTAACCTCTCTGCCACAGGGCCTTAGTTTCCACCATCCCCAAATTAGGACCCACAGTCTGACAAGTTTAAGCATGAGTTTTAGAGACAGCAAGACTGAATTTTTGAAATCTGCCACATGCAGGACCTATGTCTATTCAGGTTGATTTTCTGGTGAATGTCATGAAGAATCAGGGCTTATGGATCTGATGTGTGTGCTGCATGCTAAGTCGCTTCAGTCATGGCCAGCTCTTTGTGACCCTGTGGACTGTAACCCGCCAGGCTCCTCTGTCATGGAATTTTCCAGGCAAGAATACTGCAGTGGGTTGCCATGCCCTCCCCTCCAGGGGATCTTCCCGACCTAGGGATTGAACTTGTGTCTCTGGCATCTCCTGCACTGGCAGGTGGGTTCTTTACCACTAGTGCCACCTGGGAAGACGCATGGGTCTGATATCAACACATATTTATTAGAGATTACTTACAAAATACAGGTAAGTGCAGAGAGAACCCATCCACAATCCTACACCCTAGATGCATTATTACTATTTTGACATAACGTCCTCTGGTATGTATGTAGGCATTAATGTATGTGCATATGAAACATAATACATACCTGTAAGTGCATATGTAAAATACATGAATGGAATCTCACTGCACCTTCCATTTCATACCAGTGGATCTCCATATTGTAGCAGGTGACTGCCCCCACCATCTTAATTCCATTAATAGCTGACAGTTTTGTGCTCATGCCTGACACCCCAGGAGGTGTGGCTCTGTCTAGGTGCCCCATGCCACTCCCACCTGCAAGCAGGATCTCTAGATGTGCCAATGTGCCCAAAGGGCCAGGGCTGGCTGTAGGCAAATAGAGCAATGGTGGGCAGAACCAGGAGCTGGGGCAACCCTCCCCATGGATCACCTATTCTCCAGATCCTTCCCGTGAGGACCAGTGCCAGCTTTCCCAGGAGCTGAGGGAGGGGACATTTCCACAGGGATGAAAAAGTGACCTTGCCTGGAGAAATCCAAAAGTTGGGGGGCTCTGTCGCCTGAACTTACTATCCGAGTGCTGTGCTGCTGTGTTGCTTTTTTCCAGATGTTTCTGGGACATCACGCTGAATGGTGTAAGAGACACTCATATTTTCTCCTCTTTATTAAAAAACGCAAAAAACCAATAACAAAGTTTACCCCAATCACTTATTTTCCTTGCCTCTCCCAAGGTAACACCTTTCCTTTGTTGTTCAGTCATTGAGTCGTGTCCGACTCTGTGCAACCCCATGGACTGCAGCACGCCAGGCTTCTCTGTCCTTCACCATCTCCCAGAGCTTGCTCAAACTCATGTCTATTGAGTCAGTGATGCCATCCAACCATCTCGTTCTCTGTTGTCCCCTTCTCCTCCTGCCTTTAATCTTTCCCAGCATCAGGGTGTTTTCCAATGAGTCGGCTCTTCACATCACTTTTCCTAGAAGGAAATTATTGGAATGAATAAGATGTTTTGATTTATTTTGTTTTTTAATAAAACGGAACCTGGATGTAAGAACCTGGTGGGCCACTAAGGGGCAGCAAAGCGCGCCTATTCTTAAAGTAAGACAAGAAATCCTTGCACATCCAGTAAGGAGAATAAGTCTTTGGCTACATAGCAATAAAGGCTCAGCCACTGAATTTACAAATGACCCTCTCCAGTGTCGATCTTTGAAAATGCAATAAGAGTTTAAATTTCAGCGGAACCACGTGAAATATGCCCTTGGGCTGGTCACAATCTATTTCACGTTCAAGTTACTCAATCTTAAACTAGGGATACCTGCTTCTCAATACCACACCATTTACATCATTGTCTTGATAATTAAGTGGGATAACTAAGGTAATAGGTAAAATGCTGGGCATAAAGTATTCATATGTTAAATATCACTATAACCATGTAAAGAACCAAGGGAACTTTTGTGAAAGTGAAAGTCATTCAGTCGCATCCGACTCTGCGACCCCATAGACTATATGGTCCATGGAATTCTCCAGGTCAGAATACTGGAGTGGGTAGCCTTTCCCTTCTCCAGGGGATCTTCCCAACCCAGGGATTGAACCCACGTCTCCCACATTGCGGGCAGATTCTTTACCAGCTGAGCCACAAGTGAAGCCCAAGAATACTGGAGTGGGTAGCCTATCCCTTCTCCAGGGGATCTTCCCAACCCAGGAATTGAACTGGGGTCTCCTGCATTGCAGGCAGATTCTTTACCAACTGAATTATTGAATACCTATTATATGTCAGGTGCTTTGAAGCCTTAGAGCAATCAAGTGAAGAAAGATGAGAAGTTAAATGAGAGACTTAATGAATGACAGTTGACAAGTTCAATAGCATGGTTAAGGCCAATTAGCTAGCAACAATGCATGGGTGGTGTTTTTTAGTTGCTAAATCATGTCAGACTCTTTTTCAACCACATGGACTGTAGCCCGCCCGGCTCCTATGTCTGTGGAATTTTCCAGGCAAGAAAAATGGAGTGGGTTGCCATTTCCTTCTCCAGGGGATTGTCCCAACCCAGGGATCAAATATGCGTCTCTTGCGTATCCTGCACTGGCAGGTGGATTCTTTACCACTGTACCACCTAGGAAACCCAGCTAGCAACAATAACAGCAGCTAATGAAAAGCAGGCACTAATTTTTGCCCGGCACTCACTGTTCTAAATCGCATGAATTATCTCCCTTCTTACAGTAATCCTCTGGTGCAGGTACTATGATTATACCTATATGTCTGAAAGGGAGACTGAGGCACAAGAAACTGGCCCAAAGTCACTGCTTTTCCCTAAGGTTGGCTCTGTCTTCTCAATCTCCAGTTCTCAAGTAAACCCTTTTCAGATAATCGTCAGCAGATATTTATTGTGTGTCAAGGACAGGGAAGCCTGGAGTGCTGCAGTTCGTGGGGTCACAGAGAGTTGGACACAACTTAGTGACTGAACATGAACAATTTACAAGATATCGTATTGAGAACAGTAAAGACTTGCACTGTTACTGAGGGACATAAAAGAAGACCTGAATGTTTGGAGGGACACACCATGTTCAGGAACGGGAAGACTCAATATCTAAAGATGTCAGTTGTGGCATGTAGAATTCATAGTTATGAGATAACAGAAAATATAAGTGTTGGGCTCTGGCCTGGCTGCTGGCACAGAGCTCCTGAAACCCTGTAATTTCCTAACTGATGAGAGCAAAGGAGCATCTTTTGTTCTAATATTTGGTTTTTAACCCTGGTTTCTGACACAGGGCTCCTGAAACCCTTATAATTACCTGAGTGGTAGGAGTGTCCTTTGTTCTCATGAGGCGACTCTGGGTGGACTCCTGGATGGCTCCTAGGTGGGGGCTGGTCACCAGACAGAAAAGCCATGTTTAAAAGCTTGAAAATTTCAGCTCTGCCTGCCCCCCATTCTCTCGAAAAGGGAGAAAGGCTGCAAATGGAATAATAATGTTCAATCACGACTATGTGATGGAGTCGCTATAAAAATCCCAAAAGTATGGGCTTCGAGAGCCTCCAGGTTGGCGCACAGTTGGAGGTGCCTGGAGAATAGTGCAGCTGAAGAGTGCATGCAAGCTCTGCCCCCTTCCCACGTTACTCGCCCTGTGCATCTCTTCCACCTGGATATCCTTCTGTATCCTTATCATAGCCTTTAATTAAACTGGTAAATGTGAGGAAGTGTTTCTCTGAGTTGTATGAGCTATTCTAGCAGATTAATCTTGCTTCCCTGTAGCTCAGCTGGTAAAGAATCCACCTGCAATGCAGGAGACCTGGGTTCGATCCCTGGGTTAATTGACCCCTAAGGAGTGGTGTCACTGGAACCTTTGATTTACAGCAGCTTGGTTAGAAGCACAGGTAACCAGAACTTGCAACTAGCATCTGAGATCGGGGTGAGGGGGCACCTTGTAATACTGACCCTTAACCTATGGGATTTGACACTATCAGATTGTATCAGGATTGATACAATCACCAGTACCTGGTGGTGTACTGGTTAGGATTACGGACTTACACTGCTACGGCCTGGGTACAATCTCTGGGAACAGAAATCCCACAAGTCATGCAGTGAGGACAAGGGCCTTTTGATGAGGGTGAAAGAGGAGAGTGAAAAAGCTGGCTTAAATCTCAACATTCAAAATACTAAGATCAGGGCATGCAACCCCATCACATCATGGCAAATAAAGGGGGAAAAAGTGAAAGCAGTGACAGATTTTATTATCCTGGGCTCCTAAATCACAAGGACGGTGACTGCAGCCATGAAATTAAAAGATGCTTGTTGATAGCTCAGTTGGTAAAGAATCCGCCTGCAATGCAGGAGAACCCAGTTCGAATCCTGGGTTGGGAAGATCCGCTGGAGAAGGGACAGGCTACCCACTCCAGTATTCTTGGGCTTCCTTTGTGGCTCAGCTGGTAAAGAATCCACCTGCAATGCAGGAGACCTGGGTTTTATCCCTAGGTGGGTTCGATCCCTGGGTTGGTTCGATCCCGTGGAGAAGAGAAAGGCTACCCACTCCAGTATTTGGCCTGGAGAATTCCATGGACTGTATAGTCCATGGGGTCGCAAAGAGTCAGATACAATTGAGCGACTTTCACTATCACTTCACTGCTCCTTGGAAGGAAAGCTATGACAAAGCTAGATAGTGTATTCAAAAGCAAAGACATCTGTTTGCCGACAAAGGTCCATATAGTCAAAGCTATGTTGTTTTCAGGAGTTATATACAGATGTGAGAGTTGGAGCCCCCCCAAAAAAAGGTTGAGCGCCAAAGAATTACTGCTTTTGAATGGTGATGCTGGAGAAGACTCTTCAGAGTCTTTAGGACAGCAAGGAGATCAAAGCAGTCAATCCTAAAGGAAATCAACCCTGAATATTCATTAGAAGAACTGATACTCCAGTAATCTGAACACCTGACACCAAGAGCCGATTCAGTGGAATAGGCCCTGATGCTGGCAAACACTGACAGCAAAAGGAGATGGTAGCAGAAGAGGATGAGCAGATTAGATGGCAACACTTACTCAATGGACAGGGAATAGAGCAAATTCCAGGAGATAGTGAAGGACAATGAAGCCTGGCCTGCTGCACTCCATGGGGTTGCAAAGATTCGACAGACTTGGTCACTGACCAACAACAGGAGTATTTTGTCCTGATTAGCTGACTCCTAGTCTGTAATTTGCTCTGATTGGCAGAGTGCTAGCCTGTACTTGCACTGATTGGCTGACACCAAGCTGGTACTTTGCTCTGATTGGCTAACTCCTAGCCACTACTTTACCTTGATTGTCTGACTCCAAGCTTGTAGTTGGCTGAGTGGCTGAATACTGCCTACACTTTGCCCTGATTGTCTGACTCCAAGTTTGTACTTAGCCCTGCTGGGGTGAAATCAAGAGTTTACTTTGCTCTGATTGGGTGACTCCTATGCTGTACTTTGCACTGATTGGCTGAGTGTCAGCCTGTATTTTGCCTTGATTGGCTGATGTCTAGCCAATCTTTTGGCCTGATTTGCTGACTCAAAGCTAGTATGTTGCTCTGATTGGCTGAGTGCTAACATGTGCTTTGCCTTGATTGAATGACTCCTAGCCAGTATTTTGCTCTGATTCGATGTCTTTTAGCCAGTCAGTTCAGTTCAGTTGCTCAGTCGTGTACGACTCTTTGCGACACCATGAATCACAGCATGCCAGGCCTCCCTCTCCATCACAAACTCCTGGAGTCTATCCAAACCCATGTCCATCGAGTCAGTGATGCCATCCAGCCATCTTATCCTCTGTCATCCCCTCCTCCTCCTGCCCCCAATCCTTCCCAGCATTAGGGTTTTTCCAATGAGTCAACTCTTCACATGAGGTGGCCAACGTATTGGAGTTTCAGCTTCAGCATCAGTCCTTCAAATGAATATTCAGGGCTGATTTCATTTAGGATGGACTGGTTGGATCTCCTTGCAGTCCAAGGGACTCTCAAAAGTCTTCTCCAACACCACAGTTCAAAAGCATCAATTCTTTGGCGCTCAGCTTTCTTCACCGTCCAACTCACATCCATACATGACTACTGGAAAAACCATAGCCTTGACTAGACAGACCATTGTTGGCAAAGTAATGTCTCTGCTTATAAATATGCTATCTAGGTTGGGCATAACTTTCCTTCCAAGGAGTAAGCGTCTTTTAATTTCATGGCTGCAATCACCATCTGTAGTGATTTTGGAGCCCCCAAAAATAAAGTCTGACACAGTTTCCACTGTTTCCCCAACTATTTCCGATAAAGTGATGGAACCATGTGCAATGACCCCAATGCCATATTTTCCACTGATTTGCTGACACGAACTTGTGCCTTGCCCGGATAGACTATATCTTAGGCAGTAGCTTGATCTCATTGGTAGACTCCTAATGTATATTTTGTCCTGATTGGCTGACTCCAAATATTTGCTTGATTGACTAGCCTGTATTTGTCCTGATAGGCTGACTCCAAGCCTGTAATTTGCCCTGATTGGGTGACTCCTAGCCGTCCCGACCCTTACTGGCTGTTTCTTGGCCAGTACTTTGTTCTGATTGCTTGAGTCCTAGCCTGTACACTGATCTATTGGCTGATTCCAAGCCTGTACCTTGCACTGATTGGCAGAATCCAACTTTGTATTGGGCCTTGATTCGCTGACTTCTAGACTGTGCATTGGCCTAATTGGCTGTAACTTAGCCAGTAGTTTGGCCTCTTTGGTTGACTCCAAGCCTATCCCTTCCCCTGAGTGGCTGATGCCAAGCTTGTACTTGGCTCTGATTGGCTGACTACTAGACTGTCCTTTGCTCTGAATGGCTGAATGCTAGCTGCATGTTGCCTTGATTAGCTGAATCCTAGCCTATAGTATGTGTTGACTGGCTGACTCCAGTCTGTACTTTGCCTGACTGGCTGACTCCTAGCCTATACCTTTTCCTGATCGGCTGATTCCTATTCTGTATGGATTAGCCGCTTGTTAGCCAGTACTTTCCTCTGATTTGCTGACTCTAAGCATTTATTTTGACTTGACTGGCTGACTTCAAGCCCGTACTTTACCCTGACTGACTGACTCCGAGCATGTACCAGCCGTCTTAGCCAGTAGTTTGGGCTGATTGGCTGACTCCAGCCTATACTTTGTCCTGATTGGCTGATTTCAACCCTTTCCCCTGCCAGTTATGAGTCAATGATTCCAAGCATGCATTTTACCTTGACTGACTCCTAGCGTGCACCTGCCCTGCTTTTCTGACTCCAAGCCTATACTTTGTTCTGAGTGGTTCACGTGGAGCCCATACCTCAAGCCCTGATTGATGGAACCCTAGCATGTACTTTGCCCTGATTGGTTGTCTCTTAGCCAGTAGTTTGCTGTGGTTGGTAGACTCCTAGCCTGTACTTTGCTCTATTGGCTGACTCTAGCCTGTTCCTTGCCCTGATAGGCTGACTCTGAGCTTGTGCTTTGCTCTGGTTGGCTGACTCCTAGCCTGTACTTTGCTCTGATTGGCAGAATGTTAGCCTATAGTATGTCATTGTTGCCTGCCCCTAACTGGTACTTTTTCCTCATTGGCTGATTCCATGCCAGCACCTCACCATGATTGGCTGACTCCTAGCCACTCCTGTGCCCTGATTGGCTGACTCCTAGCTCGTAAGTTACTCTGATTGGTTTACTTCTAGCCAGTTCTTGGCTCTGTTGGCTGACGTCTAGGCAGTACATTGCCCTGATACGCTGACACCTAGCCTCTACTTTATCCTAATTGGCTGACTCGTAGCATCCTCTTTGATCTGACTGGCTGACATCTAGCACAGACTTTGCTTTGACTGACTGGAAACTAACCTCTACCTTGTTGGTACTGGCTGCCTCTCACCAGATAGGCTGAATCCGAGCAAATACATTTTCCTGACTGGCTGAATCCTAGACTGCACTTTGCCCTGATTGCCCACTCTAAGCTTCTAGCTTCCTGTGATTGGCTGACTGCTAGCCTGTAATTTATTTGAAGAAAGTACGGTAAACTACTAGGGGAGTCAGTGCTCACCTAAAATATATCTTTTATGTTTATACATTGGGTGGGTGTGTGCCAGTTCCTTCAGTGATGGCCAACTCGGAAACCCTGTGGTATGCCAGGTTCCTCTGTCCATGGGATTCTGCAGTCAAGAATCTTGGAAGGGGTTGCCATGCCATCATCCAGGGGATCTTCCCAACCTTGGATGGAACATGTGCCTCCTGCATTACTCTCAGATCCATTACTGCTGAGCCAACTGCGAAGCCCATCAGTATACATTGAAGGATACTAGCAGGTAGATTCAGGGGTTTACATCTGCTAGACAGAGCGCCTGAAGAGCTAGGACAGGGGTTCATAACATGACACAGGAGACAGTGACCAAAACGGTCCCTAGAAAAAGAAAGGCAGTGATGCAAAGTCATTGTCTGAGAAGGCTTTACATATAGATGGGAATGAAGAGAAGCGACAAGCAAGGGAAAGGAGGAAAGATACGAACAATGGAATGCAGAGTTCAAGAGAATAGCAAGGAGAAATAGATCTTCTTGCGTGAACAATGGAAAGAAGTAGAGGAAAACAATACAATGGAAAGATCTCAAGAGTACTGGAGATATCAAGGGACTGTTTCATGCAAGGAGTGGCACGATAAAACACAGAAACAGTAAGAACAGAACAGAAACAGACGAGATTAAGAAGAGCTGGCAAGGATACACAGGAAAACTATACAAAAAGAGTCTTCACGACCTGTATGAGCACAGTGGTGTGGTCACAGACATCCTGGAGCATGAAGTCGAGTGGGCCCTAGGAAACTTTACTATAGAGCTAGTGGACGTGACGGAATCCAGCTGACCCACCTAAAATCCTAAAAGATGATGCTGTTAGAGTGCTGCACTCAGTAAGTCAGCAAATTTGGAAAACTCTGCAGTGGTCACAGGACTGGGAAAGGTCAGTTTTCATTCCAATCCCAGAAAACGGCACTGCCAGAGAATGTTGACGTATTGGACAATAGCACTCATTTCATATACTGGAAAAAAAAAAGAAAGTTTACACTCAGTATCCTTCAAGCTAGTCTTCAGGAGTATGTCAACCGAGAACTCCCACATGTACAAGCTGGATGTAGAAAAGTCAGAGGAAAGAGAGATCCAAATCCAATTGCTGATATTCGTTGGACCATAAAGCTTCATTGGACTACACTAAAGCATCTGTGTGGATCACAACAAGATGTGGAAAATTCTTAAAGAGATGGGAATACCAGACCACCTTACCTGCCTCCTGAGAAACCTGTATGTGGTTCAAGATGCAACTGTTATGGCAATTTGCTGCATGACTCAGGGAACTCAAACCCAGGCTCCCTAACCACCTAGAAAGGTGGGATGAGGGAGGTGGGAGGGATGTCAAGTGGGAGGGGACATAGGTAAACCTGAGACTGATTCATGCTGATGTTTTGCAGAAACCAACAAAATGCTGTAAAGCCATTATCTGTCAATTAAAAGGAAGTTACATTTAAAAAATAAAGCAACTGTTAGAACCTTACATGGAACAACCGACTGGTTTAAAATTGGCAAAGGAGTATGAAAAGGCTGTATATCGCCAGCCGGTTCATTCAGCGTTTAGGCAGAGAACATCATGCAACAAACACGCTGGGCTGGAGGAATCACAAGCTGGAATCAAGATTGCTGGGAGAAATGTCAGCAACCTGATATATGCACAGGATGCCACTCTACTGGCCGAAAGTGAGAGGAACTAAAGAGCTTCTTGATGAGAGTGAAAGGGGAGAGAGAGAAAGCTGGCTTAAAATTCAGCATTCCAAATAGTAAGATGAGGGCATCCAGTCCCATCACTTCATGGTAAATAAAGGGGGAACAAGTGGAAGCAGTGACTGATTTTATTATCTTGGGTTCCTGAATCACCAAGGATGGTGACTGCAGCCATGCCATTCAAAGAAGCCTGCCCCTTGGAAGGAACGCTGTGACAAACCTAGGCAGCGTATCCCAAAGCAGAGACATCATTTGCAAACAAAGGTCCTTCTAGTCAGAGCTATGGTCTTTCGAGTAGCCATGTACTGATGTGAGAGTTGGACCATAGCGCCGAAGAATTGATGCTTTGGAGCTGTGGTGTTGGTGAAGACTCTTGAGAGTCCCTTGGACTGCAAGGAGATCAGACCAGTCAATCCTAGAGGAAATCAACCCTGAATCTTCATTGGAAGGACTGATGTTGAGGCTGAAACTCCAGTGTTAGGCCAGCTGATGCAAGGAGCCAACTCTTTGGAAAAGGCCCTGATGCTGGGAAACACTGAAAGCAAAGGGAGATGGAAGTGGAAGTGGATGAGCCGATTCGATGGCAACACTTACTCAATGGACAGGAATTAGAGCAAATTCCGGGAGACAGCTAAGGACAAGGAAGCCTGGCCCGTTGCAGGGTCCACGGGGTTGCAAATATCCCACAGGCCTAGCCACTGAGCAACAACAACAAGCAGTAGTTTGTCCTGATTAGCAGTCCCCTAGCCTGTAATTTTCTCTGATTGGCTGAGTGCTAGCCTGTACTTGCACTGATTGGCTGACTCCTAGTGTCCACTCTTCCTGGATTGTCTGACTCCAAATTTGTGCTTTACACTGATGGGGGTGACTTCAAGCTTCTGCTTTGCTCTGATTGGGTGACTCCTATGCTGAACTTTGCACTGGTTGGCTGATTCCTAGCCTGTCCTCTGGCCTGATTCGCCGACTCACTGCTGGTCCTTTGCTCTGATTGGCTGAGTGCCGGCCTGTGTTCTGCCTTGATTCCATGACGCCTAGCCTGTTCCTTGGCCTGATTGGATGTCTTCTAGGCAGTAGTTTGCTCTGATTGATCGACTCCTAGCCCATCCTTTCCCTTGATTGGCTGACTCCAAGCCAGTGTTTTGCCCCGAATGGCTGACTCCTAGATTGTGCCTTGTCCTGATTGGCTGTCTTTAGCCAGTTCTTTGCTCTGATTGGTTGATCCTAGCCTGTATATTGTGTTATTGGCTGACTCCTAGCTAGTGCTTGTTTCTGATTGGCAGAATCCAAGCTTGTGCTTCACCCTGATTGGCTGACTTTGAGACTGTACCTTGCCTCAGTTGGTTGGGTCTTAGCCAGTAGTTTGCTCTGATTGGTTGAGGCTTAGCTTATCCTTTAATCTGAATGGCTGACGCCAAGGTTGTACTTTGGTCTGATTGAGTGAGTGCTACCCTGCAAATTGCCTAGACTGGCTGAGTCCTAGCCTGTACTTTGTCCTGATTGTCTGACTGCAAGCCTCCACTTTGCCTGTCTGGCTGACTCCGAGTCTGTGCCTTGCCTTGACTGGCTGACTCCAGGCTTGTAGGTGTGCTGAGTGGCTGAATCCTAGCCTATACTCTGCCCTGATTGTCTGACTCCAAGTTGGTACTTTGCCCTGCTGGGGTGAATTCAAGAGTTTACTTTGCTTTGATTGGTTGACGCCTATGCTGTACTTTGCGCTGATTGGCTGAGTGTTGGCCTGTATTTTGCCTTGATTGGCTGATGTCTAGCCTATGTTTTGGCCTTTTTTACTGACTCAAAGCTAGTACTTTGCTCTGATTGGCTGAATGCTAACACGGGCTTTGCCTTGATTGAATGACTCCTAGCCAGTATCTTGCCCTGATTCGATGTCTCTTAGCCAGTAGTTGGCTCTAATCGATTGACTCCTAGCCTAGCCTTTGTTTTGATTGAACGACTCCGAGCCAGAACTTTGCCCTGAATGGCTGACCCCTAGACTGTACCTTGTCCTGATTGGCTGTCTCTCAGCCAGTTGTTTGCTCTGACTGGTCGACGCCTAGAACATACACTGTCCTGATTGGCTGACTCCAGGCCACTCTTTTGCCCTGATTGGCTGGCTCCTAGCTTGTAGCTTGCCCTTATTGGCTGGAAATTAACGTGTTTGCTCTGATTGACTCCTAGCCTATACTTTGTTTTGATTGAATGACTCCGAGCCAGTACTTTGCCCTGAATGGCTAACTGCTAGCCAGTACCTTGCCCTGATTGGCTGTATCTTAGCCAGTCGTTTGCTCTGATTGCTGACTCCTAGCTTGTGCATTGCTCTACTGGCTGGCTCCTAGCCTGTACTTTTCTCTGATTGGCAGGCTTCAAGCTTGATACGTGGCCCTAGTGAATTACTTCTATATGGCACCGTGCCCTGACTGGCTGGCTCTTAGGTAGTAGTTTGCTCTGATTGGTTGAGTGCTAAGCCTATTCTTTGACTGGAATGGCTGACGTCAAGGTTGTGCTCTGCTCTGATTGGCAGACTTGTAGCCTGTGCTTTGCTCTGAATGGCTGAGTGCCAGCCTGCAGCTGCCTTGATTGGCTGACTCCTAGACTATATTTTGTCCGCATTGGCTGACTCCAAGCCTGTCCTTGCCCTGTTTGGTTGAGTTCTACCGTGTAACTTGCCCTGACTGGCTGTCTCTTAGCCAGTAGTTTGCTCTGATTGGTTGACTCCTAGCATGTGTTTTGACCTGATTGGCTTACTTGAAGTCCGTATTTTTCCCTGATTTGCTGACACGAGTTTGTACCTTGCCCTGATTGACTATCCCTTAGCCAGTGGCTTGATCTCACTGGTAGAATCCTAACCTATACTTTGTCCTGATTGTCTGACTCCAAGAATTTACTTGATTGACTAGCCTGTATTTGTCCTGATAGGCTGACTCCAAGCCTGTGCTTTGCCCTGATTGGCTGACTCCTAGGCCGTCCCGACGCTTATTGGCTGTTTCCTGGCCAGTACTTTTTTCTGATTGCTTGAATCCTAGCCTGTACTCTGATCTATTGGCTGATTCCGAGCCTGTACCTTGCACTGATTTGCAGAATCCAACTTTGTATTGGGCCTTGGTTCGCTGACTTCTAGACTGTGCATTGACCTCACTGGCTGTAACTTAGCCAGTAGTTTGGCCTCTTTGGTTGCCTCCAAGCCTATCCCTTCCCCTGAGTGGCTGATGCCAAGCTTGTACTTGGCTCTGATTGGCTGACTACTAGACTGTCCTTTGCTTTGAATGGCTGAATGCTAGCCTGCATGTTGACTTGATTAGCTGAATCCTAGCCTATGGTATGTGTTGGCTGGCTGACTCCAGTCTGTACTTTGCCTGATTGGCTGACTCCTAGCTATAGCTTTTCCTGATCGGCTGATTCCTATCCTGTACGCATTAGCCGCTTCTTAGCCAGTACTTTCCTCGGATTGGCTGACTCTTAGCACTTACTTTGACTTGATTGGCTGACTCCAAGCCCGTGCTTTACCCTGACTGACTGACTCCGAGCATGTACCGGCCCTCTTAGCCAGTAGTTTGGGCTGATTGGCTGACTCCAGCCTATACTTTGTCCTGATTGGCTGATTTCAACCCTTTCCCCTGCCAGTTATGAGTCAATGATTCCAAGCATGCATTTTACCTTGACTGACTTCTAGCGTGCACCTGCCCTGCTTCTCTGACTCCAAGCCTATACTTTGTTCTGATTGGTTCACTTCGAGCCTATACTTCAAGGCCTGATTGACGGAACCCTAGCATGTACTTTGCCCTGATTGGATGTCTTCTAGGTATTAGTTTGCTCTGATTATCGACTCCTAGGCTATCCTTTCCCTTGATTGGCTGACTCCAAGCCAGTGTTTTGCCCCGAATGGCTGACTCCTAAATTGTGCCTTGTCCTGATTGGCTGTCTTTAGCCAGTTCTTTGCTCTGATTGGTTGATCCTAGTCTGTATATTTTGTTATTGGCTGACTCCTAGCTAGTGCTTTTTTCTGATTGGCAGAATCCAAGCTTGTGCTTCACCCTGATTGGCTGACTTTGAGACTGTACCTTGCCTCAGTTGGTTGGGTCTTAGCCAGTAGTTTGCTCTGATTGGTTGAGGCTTAGCTTATCCTTTAATCTGAATGGCTGACGCCAAGGTTGTACTTTGGTCTGATTGACTGAGTGCTACCCTGCATATTGCCTAGACTGGCTGAGTCCTAGCCTGTACTTTGTCCTGATTGTCTGACTGCAAGCCTCCACTTTGCCTGTCTGGCTGACTCCGAGTCTGTGCCTTGCCTTGATCGGCTGACTCCAGGCTTGTAGGTGTGCTGAGTGGCTGAATCCTAGCCTATACTCTGCCCTGATTGTCTGACTCCAAGTTGGTACTTTGCCCTGCTGGGGTGAATTCAAGAGTTTACTTTGCTCTGATTGGGTGATGCCTATGCTGTACTTTGCGCTGATTGGCTTAGGGCTAACATGTGTTTTGCCTTGATATAATTATTGTTTGCCGGTAGTTTACTCTGATTACTTGACTCCTAGAATATACACTGTCTAGATTGGGTGACTCTCGGCTGATCTTGTACCCTGATTGGCTGGCTCCCATTGTGTAGCTTGCCGTAATTGGCTGGCTCTCTATGTGTTTTCCTATGATTGATTGACTCCTAGCCTATAATTTGTTTTTAGTGACTGACTCCTTACTTATTCTTTATCTTGATTTATTGACTCCAAGCCAGAACTTTGCCCCAAATGCTTAACCCCCAGCCTGTACCTTGCCCTGATTTACTGTCTGTTATGCAGTAGTTTGCTCTGATTGCTTGACTCCTAGCCTGTACATTGCTCTACTGGCTGGCTCTTAGCCAGTTATTTTCTCTGATTGGCAGGCTTCTAGGTTGATACTAGGCCCTAATTTGATGACTTCAAGATGGTACCCTGCACAGATTGACTGGCTCTTAATTCCAGTGCTCTGACTGATTGACTCCTAGCCTATACTTTGTCTTGTTTGTTTGACTCCAAGCCAGTACTCTGCCCTGAATGGCTAACTCCTAGCCTGTGTCTTACCCTGATTGGCTGTCTCTTAGCCATTAGTTTGCTCTGATTGCTTGACTCCTTGCCTGTACAGTGCTCTACTGACCCTTATCCTGTACTTTTCTCTGATTGGTAGTCTTCAAGCTTGATTCTTGGCCCTAATTGGATGACTTCTAGATGGTAACTTGAACTGGTTGGCTGTCTCTTAGCCAGTAGTTTGCTCTGATTCATTGACTCTTAGCATTTACTTTGCCCTGATTGAGTTGCTGTAAGTCCACATTTGTCCTGATTGTTTGACAACCAACTTATACATTGCCCTGATTGGATATCTCTTAGCCAGTAGTTTGAGCTGATTGGTTGAGGCCTAAGAAATACTTTTTCCTGATTGATTCTTAGCGCGTATTGCCGTGATTAACTGAAACCTAACCTATTCTTTGTTCTGATTGTCCAAGCTGGTACTTTGCTCTGTTTGGCAGACTCCTTGCCTACTCTTTACACTGATTGGCTGACTCTAAGTTTGTGCTTTGCTCTGATTGACTGAATCCTTGCCTGTACTTTGTCCTTATTGTCTGACTCCAATTTTATACTTTGCCCTGATATTGACTTCAAGCTTCTAGTTTGCTCTGATTTAATGACTCCTAGGCTGTACTTTGCATTGATTGGCTGAGAGCTAGCCTGTTTTTACCTTGATTGGCTGACTCCTAGCCTATCGCTTGGCCTGATTCGCTCACTCCAAGCTGGTACTTTGCTCTGATTGGCTGCACTCTAGCATGTGTTTTGTCTATATTGAGCTAACGTCTAACCCTTAGCTTGTACATTGGTATGATTGGCAGATTCCAAGCTTGTACTTGATTGTACCCTGATTGGCAGATTTTTAGACTGTTCCTAGCCCTGTCTTATTGGCTCTTAGCCAGTAGTTTGCTCCGATTGTTTGACTTCTAGTTAATCCTTTGCCCTGAATGGCTGACACCAAGATTGTACTTTGCTCTGATTGGTTGAGTGCTACCCTGCATTTTGCCTTGATTGACTGAGCCCTAGCCTATACTTTTTCCTGACTGTCTGACTCCAAACCTCTACTTTGCCTGGTTGGCTGACTCAGATCCTGTACCTTGCCTTGATTGTCTGACTCTTAGCCAGTAGTTTACACTGATTGGTTGACTCCTAGAATATCCTGACTTCATTGGCTGACTCCAGGCCAGTGTTTTGCCCTGATTGGCTGGCTCCTAGTCTGTGAAAGTGAAAGTTGCTCAGTCGTGTCTGACTCTTTGCGACCCCAAGGACTGTATAGTCCTTGGAATTCTCCAGGCCAGAATACTGGAGTGGGTAGCCTTTACCTTTCCCAGGGTATCTTCCCAACCCAGGGATGGAACCCAGGTCTCCCGCATTACAGACAGATTCTTTACCAGCTGAGCCACAGAGGAAGCCTAGTCTGTAGCTTGCCCTAATTGGCTGGCTCTTAACCAGAAGTTTGCTCTGATTGATTGACTCCTAGCCTGTACATTGCTCTGTTGGCTGACTCCTAGCTTGTACATTGCTCTGATTGGCAAAATCCAACTTTGTATTAGGCCCAGATTTGCTTACTTCTAGACTGTTCATTGTCTTAACTGGCTGTATCTTAGCCAGTAGTTTGGTATCTTTGGCTGACTCCAACCTTCTACTTTGTTCTGATTGGCTGACTACTTGCCTCTACTTTGCTCTGAATGGCTGAATGCTAGCTGGCATTTTGCCTGGATACCTGAATCCTAACTTATATTATGTCTTGATTGGCTGCCTCCAGCCCTATACTTTGCCCTGATTGACTGAACCTAGCCAGTACTTTTCCCTGATTGGCTGACTCCATGCCTGTACTTTGTCCAGAATGGCTGACACTTAGCCCATACCAGATGGTCAATACCAAAATCACATTGATTATATTCTTTGCAGCCAAAGATAGAGAAGCTATATACAGTCAGCAAAAACAAGACCAGAAGCTGGCTGTGGCTCAGCTCATAAACTCCTTATTGCAAAATTCAGACTTAAATTGAAGAAAGTAGGGAAAACCACTAGCCCATTCAGGTATGACCTAAATCAAATCCCTTATGATTATACAGTGGAAGTGACAAATAGATTCAAAGGATTAGATCTGATAGAGTGCCTGCAGGACTATGGAGTGAGGTTCATAACATTGTACAGAAGGCCATGATCTAAACCATCCCCAACAAAAAGAAATGCAAAAAGGCAAAATGGTTGTCTGAGGAGGCCTTGCAAATATCTGAGAAAAGAAGAGAAGCTAAAGGTAAAGGAGAAAAGGAAAGATATATACATCTGAATGAAGAGTTCCAAAGAATAGCAAGGAGAGATAAGAAAGCCTTCCTCAGTGATCAATACAAATAAATAGAGGAAAAGAATAGAATGGGAAAGACTAGAGATCTCTTCAAGTAAATTAGAGATACCAAAGGAACATTTCATGCAAAGATGGGCAGAGTGGAGGACAGAAACGGTATGGACCTAACAGAAGCATAAGACATTAAGAAAGAGGTGGCAAGAATACACAGAAAAACTATACAAAAAAGATCTTAATGACCCAGATAACCACGATAGTGTGATCTCTGACCTAGAGCCAGACATCCTGGAATGCGAAGTCAAGTGGGCCTTTGGAAGCATCACTACGAGCAAAGCTAGTGGAGTTGATGGAATTCCAGCTGAGGTATTTCAAAACCTAAAAGATAATGCAGTGAAAGTGCTGCACTCAATATATCAGCAATTTTGATAAATGTAGCAGTGGCCACAAGACCGGAAAAGGTCAGTTTTCATTCCAATCTCAAAGAAGGGCAATGCCAAAGAATGTTGAAGCTACTGGACAGTTACGCTGATTTTGTATGCTAGTAAAGTTATGCTCAAAGTCCTTCAAGCTAGTCTTTAGCAGTACGTGAGCTGAGAACTTCCACATATACAAGCTGGATTTAGAAAATGCAGAGAAATCAAAGATTCAATTGCTGATATTCATTGGACCATAAAGAAAGCCAGGGAATTGCAGAAAACCATTTACTTTTGTTTCATTGACTACACTAAAGCCTTTGACTATGTAGATCACAACAAGAGATGGGAATACCAAATCACCTTACCTCTCTCCTGAGAAACCTGCATGTGGTTCAATAAGCAGCTGTTAGAACCTTACATGGAACAACAGAGTGGTTTAACATTGGCAAAGGAGTACAAAAAGGCTATATACCACCAGCCTGTTTATTTAACTTTTAGGCAGAGAACATCATGTGAAATGCCAGGCTGGATAAATCACAAGCTGGAATCAAGACTGCTGGGAGAAATAACAACCTCACATATGCAAACGATACCACTCTAATGGCAGAACGTGAAGAGGAACTAAAGAACCTCTTGTTGCAGCTGAAGGAAGAGAGTGAAAAAGTTGGCTAAATCTCAACATTCAAAAAATTAAGATCAGGGCATCAAATGCCATCACTTCATGGTAAATAAAGGGGGAAAAAGCGGAAGCCGTGACTGATTTTATTATGTTGGGCTCCAAAATCAGTGGGCATGGTGACTGCAACCATGAAATTAAAAGATGCCTGCCCCTTGGAAGGAAAGCTATGACAAACCTAGAAAGCCTATTCAAAAGCTGAGACGTCATTTGCAAACAAAGGTCCGTCTAGTCAAAGCCACAGTGTTTCCAGGAGCCATGTCCAGATATCAGAGTTGGACCATAAAGAAGGCTGAGCACCTAAGAATTGATGCTTTTTAAATGTGTTGCTGGAAAAGCCCTTTTAGAGTCCTTTGGATTGCAAGGAGATCAAAGCAGTCAATCTTAAGGAAATCAGTACTGAATATTCATTGGAAGGAGTGATGCTGAGGCTGAAGCTCCAGTACTTTGTCTACCTGATGCTAAAAACATATTCTGTGGATAATGCCCTGATGCTGGTTGATTTCTAGCCTGTAATTTGCCCCGATTGGCTGACTCCATGCTTGCCCTTTGCCCTGATTGACTGACTCTTAAGCTGTACTTTGCTCTGATATGCTGCATGCTAGCCTGTAGTTTGCCCTGATTGGCTGTCTCCTAGCCTGTCCTTTGCCTTGACTGGCTGACTCCTAGCCTTTACTTTGCCCTGACTGGCTAACTCTTAGCCCATACTTTAACTGAAGAAAGTATGGAAAACCACTAGGCCATTCAGGTATGACCTAAATCAAATCCTTTATGATTATACAGTGGAGGTGATGAATAAATTCAAGGAATTAGATCTGGTGTACAGATTGCCTGACATGCTGTAGTGTGAAGAATATTCATTGAAAGGACTGATGCTGAAGCTGATGTTGAGTGAGACACAACTTAGTGACTGAACATCAACATCAAAATATTTTTTCATGACACTATATCCCTGAGTTCACTCCCTTTCAGTGGACATATGGATACACATACTGAGTCAGTGCTTCAGAAGGATGCATGTCAAACACTGGTTACCTTTAGGGATGAAATTAGATTTGGAGATGCCTGATGAAAGGGAACTTTTACTTTATTCTTTTGTTTTTGTTTTCTTTTTTAGATACTGATGGATTCATGTAGGATGGACCAAGAGATTGTCATACAATTGTCATTGTTGTTGAGTGAAGTGATTCAGATAAAGACAAATATCATATGATATAACTTATTTGTGGGATTTAAAAAAAGATACATGTGCATGCTAAGTTGCTTCAGTCATGTCCGAGTCTTTGTGACACTATGGACTGTGGCCCACCAGGCTCCTCTGTCCATGGGTATTCTCCAGGCAAGGATACTGGAGGGGTTGCCATGCCCTCCTCCAGGGGATCTGATCTATCCAGGGATTGAACCCCTGTCTCTTACTTATATCTCCTGCATTGGCATGTGGGTTCTTTACCACCAGTGCCACCTGAAGCCAAAAAAAGAGTACAAATAAACTTATTTACAAAACAGAAATAGAGTCACTGATATAGAAAACCATTTTATGATTACTAATAAGATTGGGGGAGGGATAAATTGGGAGATTGAAGTTGACATATACACACTACTATGTATAAAATAGATAATTAATAACAACCTACTGTAGAGTACAGGGAACTCGCCTCCTCAATACTCTGTAATGACCTACATGGAAAAGAATCTAAAAAAGAGAGGATAGACAACTGAATCCCTTTTCTGTACAGCAGAAACTAACACAACATTGTAAATCAGCTATACTCCAAAGTTAATTTTGAAAAAGAAAAAAGAATGGATTCATTCATGTATTACTTATGCCGTTAATAATAAATTTACATTTTAATACCTGAACTCGAAAAGTCTGATTTCTTCAATTTTTCCACTCTTTTGTCTATGTACCTTTTGCACCCACTTCCATTCAAGTCATTCTTTTACTCAGTAATCATTGAGCACCTACTGCATGCATGGCAATGTGTTAGACACTGAGGGTATATAAGAAATTTAAAATATGATTTGGTTTCTGTTGATTAGCAGCTTTAAATCTGTGTAGGAGAATTTCAGGGCAATCCCTCCCCCAAAGTAATAATACTAGTATATGATGGATAAGATCAGACATTAAAAAATAATTTAAGGGCAAAATATTTCCGAGGTCCAAAGCAGGAAGAGTAAGAAATTGATTGTAACTTAACAGAGAATTCCAAGCTAAAGAAAGGATGTGTCCACCTGAAGGAAAACAGTCAACATTAGACAAAGAGAAACAGGAATTGGAGAGAAAAGGGGTTTGACAGGGCCCACCCTGTGCTATCAAGTCTGAAGTCCTCACTCAGCTTCTTGAGATGTCTGAACCTCTTGTCTTGTGTAGGTCTGAATCCCCAAACGGTGCCCCCAGCCCAGGAGTGCGACAGGGAGAGGCAGGGACTCCTGGGGTTCTGCAGCTAGAGAAGCTTAGCAGGAAGAGTCAAGGAACAAGTCCAAACTACAGTCCATCAGGCAGAGGCTGCAAACTAAGCCCCCATGAGCAAATGCTGAAACAGGGGATCAGACACCAGTGGATGCAAGGCTGGGTTGTGAGCTGACAGTTTGCTGTCAGCCAGGGTCACGCTCAAGTGAGGCTGAGTTGTACACAGTCAGAGTGGATCCAGCACAAAGGGATCAACCATCTTGAGGTGGATCCCTGAGGCACTAGGTGTGTCAGGCTGTTTCAGAGGCAGCATATTCAGGGCAGGCAGTATATCACTGTAGTGCAGATGAATGCATCTGGCTTCCAGTGCTTACTGGCCTTGCACATTACAGCCATCCACCTAAACCCTTTGCTCTGGTTCTTGGTCACTAAGAAACCTTCTGATTAAATGTTGCCCCCACATAGATCTACCTACTGGGAGATAGTTGGCTGGCTAGCCAGCATGAATAGGCTTTCTCTCTAAGCCTCTGTTTCTCATTGTAATGCTTTTTCCTAATGGACATATATTTTATGATGTTCTCTTATTACAAAAGTAATAGATACTAATTGTAGAAGATGTACACAAGCAAAAAGAGAGCATAAAGGTCACCCATAGTCCCACAACCTGGTAACATCTATGGTTAATACTTTCACAATTATTAGTTTGGATCCCCTTTAGATGTATATTTATCTACAGTACATATGTACATATGTACAGTACATATATCTAGTACATATACATATAGTCATATGTGCTAAATATTTACTTTTGGTATTCTTTAGTTTTCTTTTTTTTGATTTGAAAGTTCTTCAATGGTGCAAGTGATAACAGGAGTAATATTTTTAGAAAACTTTTATTTTGTATTGGGGTATAGCAGATTAACAAACAGTATTGTGATAGTTTCAGGTGAACAGCAAAGGGACTAAGCCATACATATACATGTATTCATTCTTCCCCCAAACCCCCCTCCCATCCAGACTGCCACATGACATTGAGCAGAGTTCCATGTGCTATACAGTAGATCCTTGTTGGTTATCCATTTTAAATACAGCAGTGTGTACATGTCAATCCAAACTCCTTAACTACTCCTTTCCCCCCATCCTTCCCCCTGGTAACCATAGTTTCGTTCAACATGAATACATTTTTATAAAAGATTTTAACATAATCTAGAACTACATAGGGTAAATGGGAAAGACCCCAGAAAGCAACTTAGAATAAATAGCTTCCGTGTTTATCATTGCAGTTCTCTATGAATTTAGATGTCTATATTCTATATTAATAAAATTTTTAAAAATCTAGGATCCTTTTGAAAGGTTGCTGCTATGAGCCATGAATGACACCGGGATTCTTGGCCTCCAGAGGAGAGGAATTCGATCCAGGGCCAATGACGAGGCTTGATCACTCAGAGCTTTTAGTGTAACAAAGTTTTATTTTTTTTATTTTTTATTTTTGCAAAGTTTTATTAAAGCATAAAAGAGATAGAGAAGGCTTCTAACATAGACATCAGAAGGGGGCAGAAAGAGTGCTCCCTCGCTAGCTTTTAGCAAGGTGTTATATACCTATAGGGCTTCCCTGGTGGCTCAGAGGTTAAGCATCTGCCTGCAATGTTGGAGACCCGGGTTCAATCCCTGGGTCAGGAAGATCCCCTCGAGAAGGAAATGGCAACCCACTCCAGTACTCTTGCCTGGAGAATCCCATGGACGGAGGAGCCTGGTGGTCTACAGTCCACAGTGTCACAAAGAGTCGGACATGACTGAGTGACTTCACTTTCTTTCACTTCACTTTCATATACCTATTAGCGCTGCTAATTAGAGAAAGGAAATGCCTCAAAAATGAGAGTTGCACCAGGCCCCTCACCCAGAACGTGCATTTTGAGATACTATTGGCACAAGGTGGGTCATCCCAAGCCATAAAACAATTGACATGAATCTTGAAGAAAGGCAGATTTCCAAGCAACTACATAGTTCATTAACATAGCTTAAGAAAAACATTTCCATAGGAAAAACACAGTGGTTAGCTTAAGGTTTGAGATAAAGTTAAGTTCAGGTGGAAACAGGTGTCACCATGACAACACAGGATTAGAAGAGACAGGAAAAAAAAAGTCTGCCACTTGCAGTTTATTTCCTTCTGCTGCTTGGGGACCTCTGGCCTCCCTACTGAGGCTATTAACACCCTCACTTCCATCACGCTTTTTAGTAACTGTTATTTTTACTAAAGATTCTACCATGAATTTCTCATCATGTTGATAAACACAATTTGCCAGATCATTTTTAATAACCACATAGTATTCCACAGTATGAATGCACTGTGATTTATTTAATATTCTGTGGTTGAACATCTAGGTTGTTTTTCATCCTTCTACTATTATAAACAATGCTTCAATAGCTATCCTCCTGTTTATACCATTAATGGTCATTTTCTTGGAATAAAATTTGTGGAGTCCAACAGTGTGAACATTTGCAGATCCAATTGCCATCCACCAAGGACATAGCATTCTACACACCCAGCACCAGAATATGACAGTGCTCATTTTCCTCAATCCTTACCCACACTGGGTATTCTTTTTCCAGGGAGAATTAAGCTTTATTTTTTCAAAAACTTTTTATTTTGTATTGGGGTATAACCAATTAACAAACAATGTTGTGATAGTTTGAGGTGAACAGCAAAGGAGCTCAGCCATACATATACATGTATCCATTTTCCCTCAAACTCCCCTCCTATCCAAGCAGCCACATAACATTGAGCAGAGTTCCATGTGCTAAACAGTAGGTCCTTGTTGGTTATCCATTTCCACACTGGGTATTTTTTTTTAGTTCTACCACTTTATTGCTACCAACCCATCTCCCTCCACCCTTGTGCACACATGCTCAGTCATGTAACCCCATGGACTGCAGCCCGCCAGACTCCTCTGTCCATGGACTTTTCCAGGCAAGAATACTGGAGTGGGTTGCCATTTCCTTCTCCACACACTGGGTATTTTTAACCACTGCCAATCTATGGGCATAGTAAGGCAGTTCACTGTTGCTTTGATTAGCATTTTAAATGTTCCTGAGATTTATTCATTTATTTAACAAATATAATTCAGGGCCTACTATGTGCCAAACACTGTATTTGGCACCAGAGATACAATGGTGAACAAAAATAGCCACAGATGTTGATATTATGGAGCTTACAAGCTAATGAAAGAGATAGACATTAATCAAATGATCCCATAAATAGAAAAAACTGCAACCGTGATAAGGGTTATGGAGAAGAAGTACAAAGAGCTCTGAGAGCATAAAATAGGGCACTTGGGCCATCAGGCTTTTGAACTGTGGTGTTGGAGAAGACTCTTGAGAGTCCCTTGGACTGCAAGGAGATCAAACCAGTCCATCCTAAAGGAGATCAGTCCTGAATATTCATTGGAAGGACTGAAGCTGAAGCTCCAATATTTTGGCCACCTGATGCGAAGAACCGACTCATCTGAAAAGATCCTGATGCTGGGAAAGATTGAAGGCAGGAGGAGAAGGGGATGACAGAAGATGAGATGGCTGGATGGCATCACCAACTCGATGGACATGAGTTTGAGCAAACTCCAGGAGTTGGTGATAGACAGGGAAGCCTGGTGTGCTGCAGTCTATGGGGTCACAGTCAGACATGACTGAGTGACTAACTGAACTGAACTAGGCAATCAGGGAAGGCTTCTCTGAGGAAGTGATAACTGGTAGCTGAAGGGAGAGTTTGAGTCACCAGGTGAAGCAGGGAATGAAGCAGCCATAGAGGGAACAGCAGGTGCAAAGATCCTGTGGTAGGAGGGAGCATGGTGAGGCACTTGAAAGCAGTCTAGTGGACTTGAAGCGCAAAAGGACAGATCTGAAAGATAAGCAGGGACTAGGACATTTGGGGTGGTTGAAGGGGTTAAATATTTTGGTCTTTATCTTAAGTGCAAAGGGAAATCATTGAAGAGTTTAAAGCAGGAGAATGACATGATAGATTTGCAGTATGAAAAGATCACTGTGGCGCCAGTGTAGGGAACAGATTGGCAGGGAACCCGAGTGGATGCACATAGACCATCCAAGAAGAAGGTAGTTGAGATGAGTGATGATGAGAGAGGTTTGAAGTAGCAGGCAGTTTTATGGATGAAGAGCAACTCACAGATACAAACAGGTAGTATCAGGACAAATATGTATGGAACTAAGAATCAAGCTGAAAATGAATCATCACCCAGTCCTGCCAGTCTCCATATGGAATCTCTCTTGCATCTATAACACAAACCCTGTTTCAACTCACTCATCCTCTCCTGCCCAGACCATGCACCAATCACTTGTGTGGTATCAGTCTCACCTCCAATTTCTTTCTTGTACCTGTCATTATAGAGATTTTTCTTAATAATAGCTTTTTTGAGATATAATTCACATGCCATACAATTTACCTGTTTAGAGGGGATAGTTCAATGGCTTTTTAGTGTTTCACAGATATGGGTAACTGCGAGAAATAATAAATTCAGTATTTTTGAAGAAATTCCTCAGCTTACCAGAAGGATAATGAAATGAAATTTCTCCAAAATATTCTAGAAAAGCTATTTGGAAATCAGTATAAGTTTGTAATGTGTTCTCAAATTGAGATTTATTTGTAATAAAGTTTTATTAAAGTATAAAGGAGATAGAGAAAGCCTCTGACATAGGCATTAGAAGCGGGCAGAAAGAGTGCCCCCCTGCTAGTCTTTAGCCAGGTGTCATATAACTACCAGCAGTCTGCTAATTAGAGAAAGGAAATGTCTCAAAACTGAAGAGAATAGCACCAGGCCCCTCACCCACAACATGCACTTTGAGATAACCTTAGCATCAGGTGAGTTGTCTGGGACCACAAAATGATTGACAGGAATCTTGAAGAAAGGCAGGTTTCCAAGCAAATACACTTTCATTAACATAGCTTAAGAGAACATTTGCATGAGTAAAACATGCCGGTTGGTCAAGTCTGTTCTGAGTCTTAGGCAGAACCAACTTGAAGACAGAGTCTGGGGTAAATGTATAGTACATTAACATAGCTTAAGACAAACATTTCCATAAGAAAAATGCATTGGTTAACTCAGGGTTTGAGAATAGGTAACTTCAAGTGAAACCAGGTGTCATTATGGCAACACAGTATTTTAAGAGAAACCTCTTTTTAAATTTGTATAGAGAAGAAAAAAAAAAATATATATATATATATATATATATATATCGCTAGTTTGTTTTTTCCTGCTGCTTAAGAGAGATAAAAATGTCTGACACTAGCAGCCTATTTTCTCCATTTGGAGAGCCCTGGCCTTCCTGCCTGTTAAGTCAAACTAGATCAGCCAAGTAAAAGACTGAAGGTTTGTGGGGGCAGGGGCCCAAAAAGTCCAGTAGGTATTCTAGAGGGGACTTCTTGAGAGTAAAGGAGTTTAGGGCTGGTATATTGAGGGCAACACTGCCGGATGTTGAGGGTTTGAGGGAAAAGATAGAATTTGCCCCTGATTTTTGTTGAAGGGGACCTGGGAGGTCTCTTGCTTAGTTTCCCAGAATAGGTTTTCTTTTTTTTTTTTTCAATATCAAATTTAGATTTACACTCTTTGGTCCAATGCATTTCTCTATGGCAGCAAGGGCAGATTTTTGGAGGTTTTCTTACGTTTTCTTAGGGCAGCCTCTTTTTAAATGGTACTTATCTCCACATGTAAAACATCTATTATTTTCCTATTCTTAAGGCAGCAACCATTGTTTCAGCTAGCATTTGCATCTTTTGAGTTTCTGATTCTATATTGCGACAAGCCTTCAAATAATCAAAAATAGTCCCTGTATCAAGAATTGGGGCTATAGCCCTTTGACATTCCTGATTTGCATTATCATAAGCAAGTAATTTCTCTAGTTGCTTTTTAGCTTCTTCTCCAATTACTGTACGGGAGATAGCAGTTTCTAATCTAGCTAAGAAATCGGCATACTTTTCATTAGGTCCCTGCAATATTTTAGTGTAGCTACCTGTAGGCTCCCTTTGAGGAGTAATTCGATCCTAAGCTTCAAGGGCCACTGTTTTTAATTGATCATGCAACAAAGGAAGGCATCGTATTTGAACTTCTATAGGGTCAAATTGTCCGGTGCCAGTTAACATTTCAAAAGTAATTTGGTTTTGGGGAGGGCCAGCTCGAGCATTTCCGTTAGCATGATCTCTGGCTATATCTTGAAACCACATAGTCCATTGAAGATACTCTCCTGGTTTAAGGAGAGCTTTTACTAAAATCCGCCAATCATAGGGAATGAAGTTTCCAACAGAAGACGCCAGAGCATTTAGAATCTCTCTAGTAAAAGGCGAATGTGGGCCATACATAGTTACAGCCTTTTTCATTTGTTGCATGTGAAAAAAGTTAATACCTTCATATTGAGGTATTATCTGCCCTTGAGCATCAGCATTTATTAAAACTGGAAAGGCAGAAAAACCACTGGCTTCAGAGACTTGTGATTGCAAAGCCAGCAATTCAGAGAGCCTCTGTGGCGAAGGGGGTAGATTATTGTTATTCAGAAAGGTGTTGTCGGTTTTAATGTTAAAAAGTGTCTTAAGGGAGTCGTTGTCAGAATCCTTAGGTTTTATGGAGGGAGAGACTTTGGGATATGTGCCCTCAGGCAGGGGAGGAGCGCTTGGAGCAACCCGGGCAGGGTTGGTAGGAAAATGTTGAAGTATCTTTTGTTGTTCTAATTGGGCCTTTTGTCAGGTATCATCGTCTAATTCATACCCATGTAATAAGTGTTCTGCCTGTTGCCAAATATCATGAAGGCTAGAATTACCTTGAAATGGCAGAATCACAGTTTCAATGAGAGCCCATAGGGGCCAGAAATCTATCGGAACTACCTTCATTAGGGAACCAAGGGTTACATTCAACCACTGTCTGAAGGCAAGCCTCTATTCTCTGGCATGAAACTGAAAATCCCTGAACTTTAAATAAGTGCTGAAGTAAAGTAGAAGTGAGGGGGCTTTCCAGCCAATTGACCCGTGTCTTAGTACTTACCGGCCTCAGTAGGCCCTGGGGGGTCACTCCATCCGAAGCCACGTGTACCAGAGCCCCTGTTTCTGGGCGCCACTTGTTGGTCCTTTAATGGACCAGAACCTGGTGGTCCGGAGAGTAAGAGAGAGAAAGAGGCTGATATCCCCTGGTTTACGCGGAAAGCCAATAGAGTCCTGTTCTTAGGGCTCTGCACGTAGGCACCAGGTGCCCTCTCGAGTGGGTGAAGGCACAGTGCGCCTTCTCGAGAGGGTCTTAGAAGCCCGGGCAAGAAAGTGAGCTCAGCGGGCCTCTGCGCTCCAAGGAATTAGCCAGAAACAGAGAAACAGAGAGAGAGAAGAAAGAAAGAAAGACACGGGGACCAAAGCTCTGATGGAGCAAAGGTGTTTTAATCAACTACAGAATACTGTAGTTATTCTCAGCAAAGATAAAGATTAAAATTCCAGACTTACAAAACATAAGATGATCCCTATCAAAGAGAGAGTTGCAAACAATCACCTTTTACCGTATGGCTCATAAAAAGGAAGAGGGTACTTATCACCATAATGAGAAATGCCTGGATTCCTCAGCCCAAGGAAAGGCGTGCCTCTCCTCTTAATTCCTGAATATTCAGGAATCAATAAGGGCCAGAGGGTTCCTGACAGATCCAAAACAGCACACAGGAAGCCTCTTGTTAAATGCGTCCTGACAGGTAATCATCATCACTTATCTAATTTTAGAACATTTTCACCACCTCAAAAAGAAATCCCACAGCCATTAGCACTCAATTCCCATTCCCTTCCAACCTTCCCAGCTCTTGGCAATACTAATGTACTCTCTTGTCTCTGTAGATTTCCCTCTTCTGAACACTTCATAAAATTAGAATCATACAATATATGATCTTTGGTGACTGGTTTCTCTTACTTAGCATCATGTTTTCAAAGTTAATCCAAGTTGTAACATGTATCAGTACTTTATTCCTTTTGATTGTAGGATAATATCCCATTGTCTAGATACACTACATTTAAGTCATCAATATTCACTGATTGATGGACATTTGGATTGTTCTGACTTTTGGGCTATTATGATTCATGCTGCTATGAACATTCATGTACTGGTTTTTAGTCAATGTATGTATTCATTTCTCTTGGGTCTATATCTAGGAATGGAATTGCTGGGTCATATGGTAGCTCTGTGCTTAACATTTGAGGAACTGCCAGACTGCTTTCCAAAGTGGCTGCACCCTTATACATCACTGCCAGCTATGAATGAGGGTTTTGATGTCTCCACTTATTTGCCAACACTTGTTATTATACGTCGTTTTGCTTATAGCCATCCTAGCAGGTGTGAAGTAGGTCTATCTCAGGATTCAAAGTACAGTTCACTGAAGGCTAGTGAAGTTGAGCATATTTTCATAAAATTATCCACAACTTGTCTATTTTCTTTGGAGAAATGTCTATTCAGATCCTTTGCTTCTTCTTGTTTTTTCAACTTTTACTTACTTATTCGGCTACACCAGATCTATGTTGCAGCACATAGGACCTTTAGTTGCAGCATGCAAACTCAGCGGCGTCATGTGGGATCTAGTTCCCTGACCAGGGATCGAATCCCAGCCTCCTGCACTGGGATTGCTGAGTCTTAGACACTGGATCACCAGGCAAGTCCCTCCTTTGCGTATTCTTTTATTTTTTTTTTAGTTTTTTGTTTTTTTTTAGGTATAGCTGACATATAACATTGTATTAGTTCAAGTATGCTGCTGCTGCTGCTAAGTCACTTCAGTCGTGTCCAACTCTTTGCGACCCCATAGACGGCAGACCACCAGGCTCCCCTGTCCCTGGGATTCTCCAGGCAAGAACACTGGAGTGGCTTGCCATTTCCTTCTCCAATGGATGAAAGTGAAAAGTGATAGTGAAGTCGCTCAGTCGTGTCCGACTCCTACTGACCCCATGGACTGCAGCCTACCAGGTTCCTCCATCCATGGGATTTTCTAGGCAAGTGTACTGGAGTGGGGTGCCATTGCCTTCTCTGCAGTTCAGGTATACAACATAATAATTTGATGTTTGTTTATATTGTGAAATGATCACCATAATAAGTCCATCACTGTACATTAGTCAGTTCAGTTCAGTTGCTCAGTAGTGTCTGACTCTTTGCAATCCCATGGACTGCAGCACACCAGGCTTCCCTATCCGTCACCAACTCCCAGAGCCTACTCAAACTCATGTCCATGGCATTGGTGATGCCATCCAACCATCTCATCCTCTGTCGTCCCCTTCTCCTCCTGCCCTCAATCTTTCCCAACATCAGGGTCTTTTCAAATGAGTCAGTTCTTCACATCAGGTGGCCAAAGTATTGGAGTTTCAGCTTCAGCATCAATCCTTCCAATGAACATTCAGTACTGATTTCCTTTAGGATGGACTGGTTGGATCTCCTTGCAGTCCAAGGGACTCTCAAGAGTCTTCTCCAACACCACAGTTCAAAAGCATCAATTCTTCGGTGCTCAGCTTTCTTTATAGTCCAACTCTCACATCCATACATGACTACTGGAAAAACCAGTGCTTTGACTAGACAGACCTTTTTTAGCAAATTAACGTCTCTGCTTTTTAATATGCTGTCTAGGTTGGTCATAGCTTTTCTTCCAAGGAGCAAGCGTCTTTTAAGTTCATGGCTGCAAAATAATAATAATAATAATTTCATGGCTGCAGTCACCATCTGTGGTGATTTTGGAGCTCCCCAAAATAAGAGTCTTTCACTGTTTCCATTGTTTCCCCATCTATTTGCTATGAAATGGTGGGACCGGATGCCATGATCTTTTTCTGAATGTTGAGTTTTAAGCCAACTTTTTCACTTTCCTCTTTCACTTTCATCAAGAGGCTCTTTAGTTCTTCTTTGCTTTCTGCCATAAGGGTGGTGTCATCTGCATATCTGAGGTTATTGATATTTCCGCCAGAAATCTTGATTCCAGCTTGTGCTTCTTCCAGCCCAGCGTTTCTCATCACGTACTCTGCATAGAAGTTAAATTAGCAGGGTGACAATATACAGCCTTGACGTACTCCTTTTCCTATTTGGAACCAGTCTGTTGGTCCATGTCCAGTTCTAACTGTTGCTTCCTGACCTGCATACAGGTTTCTCAAGAGGCAGGTCTGGTATTCCCTATCTCTTTCAGAATTTTCCACAGTTTATTGTGATCCACACAGTCAAAGGCTTTGGCATAGTCAATAAAGCAGAAGTAGATGTTTTTCTGGAACTTTATCACCGTGCATAGTTACACTTGCTTTGCCCTTTTTAAACTGAGTTATTTTTCTTTTTTAAACTGAGCTATTTTTTCTTTTTGAGTTGTAAGAGTTCTTTACATACTTTAATTATAAGGCTCTTATTTGGATACACGATTTACAAATATTTTCTCCCATTCTGTGGGATATTTTTTACTTTCTTAATGGTGTCTTTTAAGATACAATTATTTTCTTTTTAGTTTTGTTGAAGTCCAATTTATCTATTTTTTCTTTCTTGCTTATGGTTTTGGTGTCATACCAAAAAGAACCTATAGTCTAATACATGGTCACAAAGATTTACTCTTATGTTTTCTTCTAAGAGTTTTATAGTTTTAGCTCTTGCATTTAGGTTTTGATTAATTTTCAGTTAAGTTTTATATATGGTATGTGGTAACGGTCCAACTTCATTCTTTTGCATGTGATATTCTATTGTCCCAGCATTATTTGTTTATTTATTTTCCCAGCTTAATCGAGATTTTATTGCCATATGCTGCTATATAAATTTAAGGTGTACAGCATAATGGTTTGACTAAATGTATCATGAAATGCAATTGTTTTCTTAATTTCATTTTTGAATGTTCACTGCAAGTAGATAAAAATACAACTGACTCTTGTGTGTTCATCTTGCATTCTGCAACTTTGTTTAATTCATTTATTAGTTCTAATTGTTTACAGTGAATTGCTTAGGATTTTCTATATATGAGATCATGTCATCTGCAAATGGAGATAGTTTTACCTTCTACTTTCTAATCTATGCATCTTTCATTTTCTTTTCTTGTTTAATTGCCCTGGCTAAAGCTTCCAATACAATGTTGAGTAGAAGCGATGAGAGTAGACAGTTTGTTGTGTTCTTGATCTTATGGGGGAAAGCATGCAGTCTTTCACTATTAACCATGATGTTAGCTATGTTAGCTATGCATTTTTCTTAGATGCTCTTTATCAGAACGAGGAAGTTCCCTTCTATTCCTAGTTTATCATAAAGAAGCATTGAATTTTTCAAATGCTTTTCCAACATCTATTGAAAGGATCTTTTCTGTTTTTTGTTATATTGATATGATGTGTTACATTCTTAATTTTCAGATGTTAAACCAACCTTGCATCCCTGGGATAAATTCCACTTTGTCAAGGAGTGTGGGTTTAGTCGTTCGGTTGTGTCTGACTCTTTGCAACCCCATGGACTACAGCATGCCAGGCTTCCCTGTCCATCACCAACTCCTGAGCTTACTCAAACTCATGTCCCTAGAGTCAGTGATGTAATTCAGCCATCTCATCCTCTGTCGTCCCCTTCTCCTCCTGCCTTCAATTTTTCCCAGCATCATGGTCTCTTGAAACGAGTCAGTTCTTCGCATCAGGTGGCCAAAATACTGGAGTTTCAGCTTCAGCGTCAGTCCTTCCAATGAATATTCAGGACTGATCTCCTTTAGGATGGACTGGTTGGATCTCCTTGCAGTCCAAGGGACTCTCAAGAGTCTTCTCCAACACCACAGTTCAAAAGCATCAATTCTTCAGTGCTCAGCTTTCTTTATAGTCCAACACTCACGTCCATACGTGACTACTGGAAAAACCATAGCTTTGATGAGACGGACCTTTGTTGGCAAAGCAATGTCTCTGCTTTTTAATATGCTTTCTAGGTTTGTCATGGCTTTTCTTCCAAGGAGCAAGTGTCTTTTAATTTCATGACTGCAGTTGTTGCCTAGACTATCTCTAAACTCAACTGTTCCTTTCCCAGGGAACTGTTACTCAGGGTACAAGGCCTAGGAAAGTTTTCCAAACCCACATCTGATTAACTTGTTACTCTTCCATGGTCTCTCAGTACCCTGTGCCTATGGACCTCTGCTTACTGCATGGCACATCTCCTCTAGAAAAAAATTGGAAATGTGTCTGTCTCCCTCACCAGACTGGAAGCTCCCTGAGGGCACCAACAGATCTAGGTCATCTCTATTTTTCCAGCAGCCATCATAGATTGGCCTGAGCAAAGAGGGGAGTGTTAAATTTTATTGAATAAACAAACAAGGGCCCAGGCTCCACTGATGCTCAAGCCAGTGTGTTTATGACACTATTAAATGAAGAGGCAAGAAAAGAGTTTGTATACACTGGTCATAGCTGTATAAAAACAGACATGTGGGCTTTGAATATTAAGAGATATTTAGGAGGTGAGATAGATTGGTTTTTGTAAGATTGTTATGAGGGTTGAAGAGGAAAGATGACTCCTATGATTCTGATCTGTGTTACAGGATAGATGGTGGTTCTGTTCTCTAAGAGGTGGATCACTGATGAAAATCAGGTTGAGGGTCAAGAGCAGGAAGGGGATGATGTATTTGTTCTTGAATTTGTTGAGTTTATTTCTTTTGAAATATCTAATGCTGATGTCAGATGGATCCATGAGGCTGGAGTGAGATAGTTTGGGTTGGAGGTGCAAATATGTACCTTTTTGGATATTGTCCTCAACACTATTTTTTATTTTTTTATGGCACCACACAGCCTGTGGGATCTTGCTTACCCAACCAGGGATCGAACCCATGCCCCCTGCATTGGAAGCATGGAGCCTTAACCACTGGACCACTAAGAAAGTCTCATCAATAGTTTTTAATAGCCAGCAGAAAAGAATTTTACATGTCTCTTTATTACAGTGATCAAAAGTGGAAGGCATAGCATTAGAAGTAAAACTCAGGGAAGATGATCCTGCAAAGGTGACCAAACACATGGGTTTCAAGTGGTCTAGTTTGACTGAAAAAGAGAACTCAGAGTACCCAGGAGAATGAATGAACTGTATGTCCTCATCCAAGATGTGTGACATGGCCTGAGAAAGGGGGAGTGTTTGTTTGTGTCTGCTTGAGAAGTTTAGCAAAATTAACTAATCTAATTTACTTAAGAACTAATACAGCACTTATTATGTGCCAGTACTATTCTAAGCATTTTACAAATTTCAACGTATTTCATCCTCATAACAACCCCCTAACACAGGTCATCTTATTATCATTATCTGAATTTTACAGGGAAAGAAACTAAGGCACAAAGAAGTTAAAAATTTTGCCTAAGATGCATAGCTGGCAAGGGGCATTGATACTTAAACCTAAAGGGTCTGACTCCAGAGTCTGTTTTTTTTTAGTGCCAACCCACACGAATCAGGTCTCAACCAGTTTTTTATTAAATTTTTTTTAAAGTTTTTTATTGGAGTATACTTTATTACTGGAGAAGGAAATGGCAACCCATTCCAGCATTCTTGCCTGGAAACTTCCATGAACAGAGAAGTCTGGAGGGCTACAGTCCATGGGGTCACAAACAGTCAGACACAGCTGAGCAACTAGCACAAAGCATGTGGCCAATTAACCGTGTTGTGATAGTTTCAGGGGAACAGGGAAGGGACTCAGCCATACACATGCATGTAGCCATTCTTTCCCAAACTCCCTTCCTATCCAGGCTGCCACATAACCTCGAGCAGCTCCCTGTGCTATACAGTAGATCCTTGCCCAACCAGTTTTTTTAAAAGGACTGTAAAAAGTTCTAAACATGGAAAAGTTCACTTGTTATACATAGAGCATCTGCTTTGAAAGGCAAATAAGATTTCAACAATGTATTCAATCCAAGAGAAATTTGGTGGGCCCAGCTGTCATTGCCGCATGCCTCATGCCATGAATTTTGCAAGTCCGGTTCACCACGTGATGTGATGGAGAAAGCAATAAAGACTATGAATTTCCTCTGTGCTCACATCTGTAATCATGAGTGCTTTGGGAGCTATTTAGAAGAGATTGATCCCAGGTATGGAGATTTACTGAGCTGCCATCTCCAATCAAGGACTTTTTGGAATCAGAGGCCCCAAATCCAATTTGCTAGACCTCCAGTGATTCACAAGATTATATTTCCTTATGGATATGACAAGACATTAGAGCACATTGAACTTGAAACTGCAGGGGACAAACAAAAACTCTGTTGATTTGTTCAAGGAAATGCAGACGCTATCTGGACACCTGGATGGGCAGATGGGGACTGGAAATCCCTCTTTTTCCACTGCTGAACTGTCTTGGGTTCAATGCATTCCTAGATTGTAAAGAAGTCTGTAATAGATTTGGTGGAAAGAAGTCACAATTTTGTGATGGTTCCCTTCCCTGGATGTAGGAGGAGGGATACAGAGGAGAGTCCATACCACAGGATCCTGCGAGCCCGGGACTGGAAGAGGGAGTCTCTTACCTCAGGCCAGATATGCAGAGTCAGGAACCTGTAAGCCAGAATGACCAGAGCAATAACAGCAGGGGCAGAGCCAGCCTCCAGGACTGAGCCATGCTTGGCAGGTGCCAGGAATGGTTGATTGTCCTGTATTTCGTGCATCCCTGGTAGGGTGCAGACTGCCCAGGAGAGTTTAAGGCACAGTAATGGGATGGCCAGAAGAGGTTGATAGGGTTTTTTTTTTCTAGTATAATAGCTTTGTCCTTGCTAAGTAGCTTCAGTCATGTCTGACTCTTTGCCACTCTGTGGCCTGTAGCCCACCAGGCTCCTTTGTCCATGGGATTCTCCAGGCAAGAATACTAGAGTGGGTTGTCATTCTCTTCTCCAAAGGATCTTCCCAACCCAGGGATTGAACCCCTGTCTCTTACGTCTCTTGCATTGCAGGCGGATTCTTTACCACTGAGCTATCAGAGAAGACCATATAATAGCTTTAAAAAATATTTATTTGTCTATTTATTTGGCTGCGTCAAGTCTTAGTTGCGGGACATGGGGTCTTCATTGCATCATGTGAGATCTTTTGTTGCAGCCTGTGGGCTTAACTGCCTCACAGCATGTGGGATCTTAGTTCCCCGACCAGGAATCAAACCCATGTCCCCTGCATTGCAAGGTGGATTCTTAACCAATGGAACACCAGGGAAGCCCCCAGCATAATAGTTTTGCGTGCATCCATGCTAAGTTGCTTCAGTCAAGTTGGACTCTTTTTTTTTTTTTTTTTTTAGTTCTACCACTTTATTGCTACCAACCCATTTCCCTCCACCCTTGTGCACACATGCTCAGTCATGTAACCCCATGGACTTCAGCCCACCAGACTCCTCTGTCCATGGACTTTTCCAGGCAAGAATACTGGAGTGGGTTGCCATTTCCTTCTCCAAGGTTGGACTCTTTGAGACTCCGTGGACTGTAGCCTGCCAGGCTCCTCTGTCCATGGGATTCTTCAGGCAAGAATACTGGAGTGGGTTGCTGTGCCCTCCTTCAGGGGATCGTCCCACCCCAGGGATCAAACCCCTATGTCTTATGTTTCCCGCATTGGCAAGAGGGTTCTTTACCACTAGTGCCACCTGGGAAGCCCATAATAGTTTTAATTCACACACCACACAATCCATCTGTTTCACAGGTTTTGGTGAGCACAGACAGTCCTTTATTTTCACAAGCAAAATATATTTTAAAAAACATTTTTATGACTGCCTTGGGAGCACAAACAACATTAGGTTGTCATTTATTCATTTACACATTGCTTACAACTAAATCAGAAAACCTACTATTAGTGTGTGTCAACATTCAGCATTGTGAACTGAATTCATCAAGAATTTTGCAGGTGAACATTATCCCAACCTCTCAGTTTGAATGGCCAAGCTCTAAAGGTTGAGGTCTTTCTGATGCAGCTGAGAGTGTGTTATCTTTCTTAAGACTGCCGAAATGGAAACCCCCATTGGGAGTGTCTCTGGAGTCAGCATGAGACAACCCCAGACTAAACTAGTACCCACTGTTTCAGGTCATTTTGTTAAGTGCCAGTGTTCTATTCTTATTATTGAATCAATCAAAATTGATCACTGATAAACAACAGATCTACAAATGTGCACTTTTGAGTGAATACAGTTGATTAAACTCGGGGGGATGCGTTTGTATTACTGTTTCTACAGTCCGTTTTGTTGACCAGCCAACAAGCCATATTTCACTATTACCATTAGTGTATGCAACCTGTACATATCTGTATCTTTTATTATGTGACTTACAATGGAAAAAATGTGGATGCCATACCCCAAGCAAGCTATCCTAAAATTTCGGTTTTCTTGTCTAGATTTGTGATCAGAACTACATGGCAGACCATTTAAACCTGTCATCTCTGATAAGGGCTTAGAGAGCTTTTTTCTCTCTCTTGTTTATGGAGGAGTGATGCATTTATTTTGGAAACCAGTAGGGGAGGTGGTTGGTATGTATTATGTTTTGAAGGTTGATCTCTGGTCACCTAAATGGAAGGTCATAGGCCTTCTGGAGGTGAGCCATGAAGCTATTTATGGTGAAGTCAAATCTTCCAGGAAGCAGGAAGCAGCTTGAACTATTTGCTAACAGGTCAAAAAACACTCCGTTCAGTCCCTAAACTTCATAATATGGAAAGTGAAAGTTGCTCAGTCACGAGCAATTCTTTGCGACCCCACAGACTATACAGTCCATGGAATTCTCCAGGCTAAAATACTGGAGTGGGTAGCCTTTCCTTTCTCCAGGGGATCTTGCCAACCCAGGGATTGAATCCAGGTCTCCCGGATTGCAGGCAATTCTTTACCAGCTGAGCCACCAGGGAAGCCCAAGAGTATACTGAAGTGGGTGCATGACATTAACCAATAACCTGCCATAATCCTGGAAGAACCTCAGCACTATTTCTGCTCTGCAAAAGCCACGTAGGTTCCCTCCAAGGAGTGGGTATCAGGCATGCCATATAAAAGCAAGCTTCCAGAAAGGGTTTTTGTCCTTTCTGCTGAGATCCCACCTGTGTTCAAAGTATGCTTATTTTTAACTTGTTTACTTTTTTTATTTTTAAAAATGTTTATCTTTTTATAATTTTTTGGCCTCACAGTGAGGCATGTGGGATCTTCCTTCCCTGACTAGGGATCAAATCCACACTGCCTGCAGTGGAAGCACAGAGTCTTAACCACTGGACCACCAGGGAAGTCCCCCTTGTTTACTTTAAATTTTTTTTATTGAAGTATAGTTGATTTACAGTGTTGTGTGAATTTCTTCTGTATAGCAAAGTGATTCAATTATACATATGTGTGTGTGTGTATGTGTGTATTTTTACAATGGTTTTTACAATGGTTTGTCACAAGATATTGAATACAGTTCCCTATGCTATACAAAGGACCTCATTGTATGCTTACTTTAAAAACTACTTGCTCAAAAGTCTGTGGGAGAAGGCGAGGGTGGGATGTTTCGAGAGAACAGCATCAAAACATGTATATTATCTATAGTGAAACAGATCACCAGCCCAGGTTGGATGCATGAGACAAGTGCTCGGGCCTGGTGCACTGGGAAGACCCAAAGGAATCGGGTGGAGAGGGAGGTGGGAGGGGGGATCGGGATGGGGAATACATGTAACTCCATGGCTGATTCATGTCAATGTATGACAAAACCCACTTCAATATTGTAAAGTAATTAGCCTCCAACTAATAAAAATAAATGAAAAAAAAAAACTACTTGCTCTTTGAGGGAGAATGGATCCACATATATGAAAGGCTGAGTCCCTTCGTTGTTCACCTGAAACTATCACAACATTGTTAATCGGCTATACCCAATACAAAATAAAAAGTTAAAAGAATAAAAAAAGTACTTGCTCTTCAAAGTCCCCATAACCCACATCTCTGCAGGGAAAACAAAAGATTTTTAATTCTGGAACCTACTTCCCCACCTGCTATATACACATCCATGCTCACCCTCAGCTTTTGACTCTAGCGAAAGATAATAGACTCACACCACTGGAACCCACCTCTGAACCTTTGTTTACCATCTGGCATTTCTCCACCCATTAAGTGTTTTCTTCTTAGACCTCAGCCTGATGAGATGACCATTGCCTTTCTCTTTTTCACCCAACCATCTCCTACTGCCATTCAGGCCTCAACTTAGTTATCACCATCTCTGGAAAGCCTTACTTCATTACCTGAATTGGGTACCCATCCCTTGAGGGTCTCAGAGCATCCGTGGTTTTCTTTATCACGTTGTGTTATAATGGCCTGTATGTCTTTTTCTCCCTCCACTCCCACCTAGACTGTAAGTTTCATAATAGCACTTGTACACTGCTATGTCCCCAGCATTATGTACTCTGTTCAGCAGTGCTCTGTAAACCTTTACTGAATAAATGAATCCATTCCACTGGCTTACCCACCCCTTGAAACTCTGGCTGTATCCTTGACTTGACCCCTCAGCTGCAGATTGACACTATAGGACGTCTGATTTTAAATGACATGAGTTCCCCATGAGTGGGCCTGGCCGAATTAGCTGCAAGTCAATATGCCCCCAGGTGAATGAACATACTTTATAAAGTTATTTAATACTTGACCAATTGAGTATGGAAAATACATGTTACAGTCAATGGTTACAATTTTATCTTAATTACTTCTAATAGGAGCAAAATATGAGGTCTGATTATCTTTTGAGGTTCTTCTTGGCAGGTGATGATAGAATGTTGTCACTAGCTTACTTTTGTAAGGCCCCTGAATGTCTCATTTGCCATGGTAGGGGGGACTATCTGTGCAGGTGATTGAAAGGCAGATTCAAATTACTGGAGCAGAAATTTTAAAAGAGGGGGCGGGCTCTTGGCAAGTCTATGTCCTATAATGGTATTTAAAATAATAAATTGAAAAGATGAGGTTAGAGTGTTACCTGACCACAAGTAGAACTCACAAGATGGTAGTACCTTGGTGAAGTCACTGAGAGCCACAGTCTGTTCATCACCTTTGCAGTTTAAAACACCTCAGCTGGGGACTTCCCCAGTGGTTCAGTGGTTAAGACTTTGCCTTCCAATGCAGTGGCTGCGCATTTGATCCCTGGTTGGGGAACTAAAATCCCAAATATCTTGTGGCGGAAAACCAAAACGCAACGCAGAAGCAATATTGTAACAAATTCAATGGAGACTTTGAAAATGGTCCACATAAAAGATACCTGAAATATAACAAAACATCTCAGCTTCAGGAAAGCTAATTCACGACAGCCAATTTCACAAAAAGTAAAGCAGAGTGCCAATTTACTAATAGACAAAAAATGCAGAACTCCAAGGGAAAAATCATAAAGGGAAATATTGATAGATTTTGACTATACAAATAATTTAACTTCTTTACCCAAAAAATCCACTATAAATAAACTTAATGACAAAGGGTTAATATCCTCAGTATGTAAAGATCTCATAGTACTAAAGAAGGAGAAAAAAGTGTTTCAATATAAAAGTAGGCAAGGGACATGTGAAAGGTTATTGCTGAACGATAAGACGCCGGGATTCTTGGCCTCCAGAGGAGATGAATTCAATCCAGGGCCAGAGACGAGGCTGGATCACTCAGAGTTTTTGTGTAACAAAGTTTTATTAAAGTATAAAGGAGATAGAGAAAGCTTCTGACATAGGCATCAGAAGGAGGCAGAAAGAGTACCCCCCTGCTAGTCTTCAGCTGGATGTTATATAGTCACTAGCAGTCTGTTAATGAAAAGAAAGAAATGTCTTAAAACTCAGAATGGCACCAGGCCCCTCATCCATAAATTGCATTTTGGGATAATCTTGGCACCAGATGATTCATCCCAGGCCATAAAATAATTGACTTGAATCTTGTAGAAGGACAGATTACCATACAAATAGTTTCATTTACATAGATTAGGGGAACAATAACTGAGTATAACATACTGGTTTGTCAAGTAGGTTCTGAGCCATTTGGCAAACCAACTTGAAGACAGAGTCTGGGATAAATGCATAGCACATTAACATAGCTTAAGACAAATATTTCCATAAGAAAACTGTATTGGTTAACTCAAGGTTTGAGAATAGTTAGCTTCAGGTGAAACCAGGTGTCATTATGGCAACACAGTATTTTAAGAGAAACCTCCTTTTAAATTTGTATAGAGAAGGAAAAAAATATCGCTAGTTTGTCTCCTGCCGCTTAAGAGAGATAAAAATGTCTGACACTTGCAGCCTATTTCTTCCATTTGGAGACCCCTGACCTTCCTGCCTGTTACCCTCTCACATGTATGAGAAATTCATAAAAGGAAAATATAACTGATAACTGAACATAAATCTTTCTGCTGTTAGTGGTGTGCTGAAGCCTACTGGCAGGTTTTGTAACTCCATGGACTGCAGCATGCCAGGCTTCCCTGTCCATCACCAACTCCTGGAGCTTGCTCAAGCTCATGTCCATTGAGTCAGTGATACCATCCAACCATCTCATCCTCTGTCGTCCCCTTCTCCTCCTGCCTTCAATCTTTCCCAGCATCAGGGGCTTTTCCAATGAGCCAGTTCTTCGCATCAGGTACGGCTTAAGACTTCATATTGACAGTTTGACATCAGTTGTAAGAATATTTATACCATGGAAGTCAGCAAATGCTACATAACTGGGTTGTTTTTTTTCCCCTCAAAGAACCAGTTGTTAAACATTTACCAGCTCATCACTGTGTATATTCAGTGACTCTCTCTCACCTGGATCCTTTCCAACAATATTTCAAACATTCTCAAGTCTTTTCTGCCATCTTTAAGGAAACCTCAGCCCCCACATCTTCCTCCAGCTACTATTCTGTATCTGTTTTACTTCACAGTCAAACTTCTCCAAAGAATTGACTATATTTCCTGACTCCATTTAGTCATTTTCCGATCATCCTTCAAGTTAATCAAGCCAGTTTTTGCCACCACCACTCCCCTGAAACAGCTCTTGTTGAGCTCAATGATCTCCATGAACCCTAAATTCTATGAACAGTTTTCCCTTACTTTCTTTGATCTCGTGGCAGTATTCAATTCTGTTGATATTTGCCTTCTTGAAATTCTCTTGTCTTTGGGCTTTGATGGCACAGGATACTGGTTTTCCTCTAACCTCTCTAACTTCTCCTTTTCAGTTCCCTTCTCAAGTTCTTCTCATTTCCCATCTAGAAATGCTGGTGTTTTCCAGGGATTAGTCTTGGGTCCTCGTCTTTACTCTCTCCCTAGGCAATTTCATTTATTCTCATGGCTTTACACATTATCTATACACCAATGACTTCTTGATTTTTATCTCTAGGCCTGACCTTTTATGGGAGCTCCAGTTGCCTACTTGACATCTTCCCCTTCAGTGTCTCAAAAGCATCTCAAACTCAAGCTAGTTCCAAACTGGAGCCAAAGATGGTCTTTCTCGTCCTCAAACTAGCGGTTCTCCAGTGTTCCCCATCTCCATAAAAAGCACCACCATAAAAAAAAAAAAAAAAAAAGCACCACCATATAAGCCAGAAAAATAAGAGTCAACTTTGGCATCCCTGTCTTCTTCACCTCCCACATCACCAAGTCTAAGTTGTCTTTATCTTCTAAATAGCTAGCCAATAAGCTTTCTTCTCTCCATCTTTACTTCTACCACCCTAGTACAAGCCTCCATGATCTTTCAGCTGGATGACGAAAAGAGCCTCCTAACTGGCTTTCTTTTTTAATTTAATTAATTTATTTGGCTGTGCTGGGTTCTCGCCACTGTGTGGTCCCCTCTCCAGTTGCAGTGAGCGGGGACTACTCTCTAGCCACGGTGCTCGGGTTTCTTATTGCAGTGGCCTCTACCACTGTGGACTACGGGCTCCAGGGTGCATGGGTCTAGTAGTTCTGGCTCCCAGGCTCTAGAGCACAGGTTCAATTGTAGTGGTGCACGGACTTAATTTCTGTGTGGCTTGTGGGATCTTCCTGGACCAGAGCTTGAACCCATGTCTCCTGCATTGGCAGGTGGGTTCTTTACCACTGAGTCACCAGGAAAGCTCCCTAACTGGTTGTCTTCCTTCTTTCCTTTATTTTGGGCCATGATGTGAGGCATAGGATCTTAGTTCCTTGATCAGGGATCGAACCCATGGCCTCCACAGTGGACCATGAGGAAATTACCTTAACTGGTTTTCTGCCTCCATTTTCTTCTCTTCAATATGCTCTCCACACTGGAGCCAGGGAACTTTTCAAAACACTAGTCTGATCATGTCATACTCCTGTCTCAAATCCCTCAGTGGCTTCCCATTGCTTAGCATAAAAAATTCCAAACAGCTCCGTACAATGGCCAAGGGCCCTGAATGATTTGGCTCTATGCCCATGTCTCCAGCCTCATTGCATTCCACTCCAGTCCATCTGTACTCCAGGCACACCAGTGTCCTTTCTATCCCTTGAATAGAGCCTTGGCACATGCTCTTCCCTTTGCCTGGAACCCTCTATCAGCTTCAGTTCTCCCTTCACCTAGCTGACTCCTATTTAACCTATAGATCTCAACTCAAACACCACTTCCTCCAAGAAGCCCCCTACACTCACAAGCTGCTGCTGCTGCTAAGTCACTTCAGTCATGTCCGATTCTGTGCAACCCCATAGACAGCAGCCCACCAGGCTTCCCGGTCCCTGGGATTCTCCAGGCAAGAACAATTCTCCAGGCAAGGAGTGGGTTGCCATTTCCTTCTCCAATGCATGAAAGTGAAAAGTGAAAGGGAAGTCACTCAGCCGTGTCCAACTCTCAGTGACCCCATGGACTGTAGCCTACCAGGCTCCTCCATCCATGGGATTCTCCAGGCAAGAGTACTGGAGTGGGTTGCCATTGCTTTCACAGGCTAGACTGAGTCAAATCTACATTCCCCCCACCCTTGCCATTATGGGTTCTCAGGGCACAATAAATATCTCCTTTATTGCTCTTATTGCAGTTTTAGTTCTTCATTTATGCATATGACTGATTATTATCTGTGCTCCCTACTAGACCATAAGCTCCATGAAGGCAAAGACCAAGTTCATTTTTACTCATCATTGATCTCTGGCACCTAGTCTAAGACTTGGCATACAGTAGGTACTCTGGTGGCTCGATGGTAAAGAATCTGCCTGCCCTGCAGGAGACCCAGGTTCGATCCCTGGGCTGGGAAGATCCCCTGGAGAAGTGACTGGCTACTCACTCCATCCAGTATTCTTGCCTGGAAAATTCCATGGACAGAGGTGCCTGGCGGGCTACAGTCCATGGGGTCGCAAAGAGTCAGACACAACTGAGCGACTAACACTTTCACTTTCATTTTTCAGGTACTATATTAATATTTGTGAGGCTAATGATTTTTATGTATAGAAAATACATAAAACAGCAATTTCCTGGTGGTCCAGTGGTTAGGACTCCATGCTGTCACTACGGAGAGTGCAGGTTCAATCTCTGATCAGGGAAGCTTGGCACAAGCTGCTTAGCATGGCCAGAAAAACAAAAACCCCACACAAAATGAAGCCAAGCAGTATTTCTCCCTTTGTTATGGCTTCCAGGAAGCTGAGAATCCTATTTAAAACTTAATTACAGCAATTATATCAACCCACTAGATTTAGCATATCTGAATCCTCTCTTTTGATAATGATGTTCTATTCCCAGTTTATTGACCCATAAAATATGCTTTGGAATAAGATACTCTGTGTGTGTATGCACATGTGTATAGATACAAAACTAAATTAATGCATTTTCAAAGCATTGACAGAATGATTAAAAAAAAATAAAACTTCACCTTAACCAATGAATGACTACTGGTGGTGATGGTGAAGCCCGTATCTCACTGAGGTGTCATTACCGTCTTGATTCTGTTTCTGTGGCTTATTTCAATCCTTTCGCAGGGCTGGTGGCTCATCTGTGGAAGACTGCAAGGTCACTGGGTAGACACCTTGTCTCTCTAGATTCTGTACCATGTCTAGGGGCTGTCGGTAAATGTCATTCAACTCACAGAACTTATTGTCTTTTTAAACTTCTTTAAAAATTAATCAACTGATTAATTTACTTATTTACTTTTGACTGTGCTGGATCTTCATTGCTGTGCTCTGGCTTTCTTTAGTTGCGGTGAGTGGGGCCTACTCTCTAGTTGCAGTGCGTCAGCTTCTCATTGCAGTGACTTCTCTTGTTGAGGAGCCTGGGCTCTAGGGTGAGCAGTAAACCTTTTTTTAATCTTGTGAAATGTAACACATATCCTGAAGCGTTCCTAAAGCAGAAAGACAAAGCAAAAATCAATACTTATAAAGCAAACACCCATGTGACCACTGTTAGGTTAAGAAATTGAGCACTGGGGGAATTCCTTGGCTGTCCAGTGGTTATTACTCGCTGCCTTCACTTCCAGGGCTGGTTCAACCCCTGGTCGGGGAACTGAGATCTCACAAGCTGTGAGGCATGGTAAAAACAAAAACAGAAAAGAAAAGAAACAGAGCATTGGTATTCATTGTCTATGCTGCATCTTGGTTACTGCCTTATGACATATTTGGTATTCACTATCCCCTGGTGACCCAGATAGTAACGAATCTGCCTGCAATGCAGGAGACCTGGGTTCAATCCCCAGGTGGGGAAGATCACCTGGAGGAGTGCATGGCAACCCACTCCAGTATTCTTGCCTGGAGAATCCCATAGACAGAGGAGCCTGGCAGGCTACAGTCGATGGGGTTGCAAAGAGTCAGGCATGACTGAGCGACTAAACACTAGTACAGCACAGCACATTTGACTGTTAGTGCGTATATATCTGGTTTCCTCAGTTAGACAGGAACTTCCCTCAAAACAGAAGCCATATCTCATATTTCTTTCTACCTCTCCCAGTGCCCTGGTAGGTACATCATGCCTTTTACATGGTTATACTTCTTAGACAAACTCTGTGACTCTGGGAAGACCACTGAGGACTAATTGTGGCAAACAAGAATTGTTCAGGAAAATACAAAATTGTATCATTTGTCCAAAATGGTACCTACAGATACGGTTCTATGGATAACTAGTATCCCTGATGGGGGTGGTAAGCCGAACCTTCTCTTGAGTTCTGGCTCTTTCCCAATGCAGAAAGTCAGCCTAGGACCATGGCAGTAGCCTCCTGACTGCTCTCCCTGTCTCTGTTCTTGCCTTCATTCAATCAGTGCTTCTCGTGGTGTCTTGAGTACACCATGTAAACGTAGATCTCACTGCTATACCACCACTCACTAACCATCATGCAGTGGTTCTCCAGCGGTAATTCACCTCACAACCGCTTGGAGAGCTTCTTATACACCCATATCCCTCCCAAACAAGGATTCTGATTTGGCAGGTCCAACGTGGTCTCTTGGCCTCTGTTTCTATAAGAAGAAGGACAGGTGATTCTGCTGCAGCCATTCATCAAGAAACATTGCTTCAAAGACTCTTATTCTCTAGAGGGTGAAACCTTAGCATCTTTAAATGGTGCACAAGGCCCTTGTAACGGATGCCCTTTTTTAAAGCGTGCCTTGTTCCCTCTCTTCAACTCCAATCCCATGTCACTGTCACCATCATTTCTTGCCTGAACTGCTACAACCGTGTGTTAATTCCCGAGTCCTAAGGGCTTTCATCACTCTCTGCTCCAGTCTCCTCCCCAAGCCGGGAAAAGAGTGACATTTCAAAATTGCAAATGCATTCATTCTGCTCCCCTGCTCCAAACCCTTCGGTGGCTCCTCACCATCTAAGGGACAGTTTCTCCAGCTGGTTCAGGTGGCATGGCAGCTGGAAGTCGTGGTATTCTTTCTAGAATGCCAGAAAATAATCGATATATTCCATGGCACCATATGAAATCAAACACTTTTCAAAAGAACACTTCTGCTAGCAGAAAATACATCTACATAATGTGAGTGTGATACAAAATCATAGCCACAAGCACAGATGTCCATGAAAAAAGAAATAAACTGTTGAATTAAGCATGATCAGTCCTGGGACTGTCTGTTTAATATTCTTTTGCTACATGTTCATTCGTTCTGTTGCCTGCTCACAGATAAGAAGGAGCATCTGTCAAAGACTGAAGAAAACTTTATGGTTTAAAAAAAAGTTAAAATAGAAAAGTTTCTACCCATTAATTGATTTTTTTTCACTGTGAGCATCCATCTCACTTGGCTCCAGAATGGAGCAGGTGTTGGCCCTAGAGAGCACAGCCTGAGACTCCGGACTCTGGAGCATAGAGGCTGAGCTCTTTGCCATGACCAGCATGCCCCTTCAAGCTCTGACCCCAGCTTCTCTCAGCCTCATTTACTACCACTGTCCTCTCCTCTACCATTCCCTCTGGCCAAGAGTTGGAATTCCCTAAATGTTCTTGCCTTTTTTTTTCTGTGATTTTATACATGGTGTTCTGCTACTGTTCACCCCACCCCTTGATGGCCAGATAAGCTACTACTCTTTCTTCAGGATTCAATCCAAATGGGGCTTTTTTTTTTCTTTTTGGCCATGCTGCATGGCTTGTGTGATCTTAGTTCTCCCAGCAGACCAGGGAGTGAACCCACACCTCTTGCAGTGGAAGTGTGGAGCCCTAACCACTGGACCACCAGGAAAGTCCCCAAATGGGTCTTTGAGTTGCCTTCCCTCACCTCTCTGGGTGTCTACCTCCCCAAGGTCTTGCCCGTGCCTGATTAGATTACTTATCCCATTACTGGTTGATTGTGGAGCTGAAAACTGGCCGGCGGGGGGGCTACCTCAGGTCACAGCAGGGGTTCTTGTCATCCATTTTTCTTGAGTCCTCTGGCACTGAGCACAGTGGCTGATATGCAATGGAGGCTCAGGTCATATTTGTGGAATGAAGAGTAACATTTCAAAGGAAGCAAAGTTTATCTTTAGGAACTTCAGCTGTCTACAGGGGTTCCCTCTCCATCTTTTATGGAACTTCTTTTCCAACCTAGACACTGTCTTCTCATGCTGCCCACTGGAGTAATCCACCAGGATCTGCCATTAGTATGACAGCCCAGGCTTCAGAATTTTCCCTCAATATCCTGCCAGACTTTACTCAGCCCTGTATCCCATCCATGGCTAGATTTCAGATAAACCAGTGGTTCTCAAACTTTAGCATAAATGAGAATCGCTTGGAGGACTTGTTCAAACACAGGTTACTGGGTCTCAGTGCTTGAGGTTGTGATTTGTAGGTCTGTCCAGGCTGGGGCCTGAGAGTTTGCATTTCTAACTTCCCAGGTGACACTGAGACTGTTAGACAAAGATCACCTTTTGAGAACTACTGGAATAAACTGATGTCAAACCAGAGGCAGGAGGTAATGATGCACAAAGGAATCCTTATTTCCTCTTGACTTGCCCCTTCACTGAGTTTCTGATTCTATCAGCACTGTCCGATTTGGTTAATCTCAGGTCATTTCCCCTCCGCTTCACCTTGTCCTCTTCCTCCAACTTTCTGATCTTATTTTTCAGATGATTCTCGGCGTCTCCACTTTAGAGCAACGTGACTATCCTTTCTTCTTCCATAAAGCCAGTTTCAGGACAAAGGCCTTTCCTGAGCTGTTAGTTCCATTTCACTGCCCTCTTCTCCCTCCCTCCCCCCATCCATGACCCCTTCCCCCATCCAGTCTGAGCACCCCCTTCCCCAGCCATCAGGGTGACTTTTCTAAAGCTTGGCTTTAATTAGGGCCCCCTCCTATCTAGCAGGGATGGCCATTTCCCCTCCCTGGGGAGTCCGGTTCCACAAACAACATTAGCAAGTTAATGACAGTCACCTGCTGGCCTGAGGAAGTTGCTGCTTGCTCCAGCTTCCTTAAGGACAGTGGAAACACTGAAAACACCACATTTACATGCTTCCGTTTATCCATTCACTCAACAAACATTGATTGAGCACCTGCCAGATAACTGTGCAGGGCCCAAGGGACCCTGCGAGGATACACTGAACATGAAGACAGGTTCATGGGTCCCCAGGGTCCATGAGACCTCAACAGGGACAGACATGCAAGGAAGTGACTGACCACTAGTGAGCCCTCCTGCCTCAGCCCTTTGTGTCCACCCTGTGTCTGGGCTAGTGACCCAGGACCAAAGACTGGGAGGTAGAACCCAGCGAATTTCCAAATTTCTCTGTTTTTCCTTCCCTCCGCCCCACTTCTTCGTTGAAATAAGGATGGTAATCCATAGCATTCAGTTATGGGCCCCTTTCATGGAGTCAGGCAAGGAATGTAAAGCCCAGAATGTAGTGAGCTAGAGTGTCTCTACACATACACACACCCACACTGCCCCTCACATTGACCTGCACAGACTGACAGACAGACACACAGCACTGGCATGCACACGTTTTCATACACACCAATACACAGCAAAAGTACACACTGACACACACATCGACACAGACCCACTCACTGAAACACACACACACGGTGGCAGATACAAAAAAAACCAAACAGTAAATACACGCCTGTACACACACACGCCTTGACACACAGACACAGCGGATGCACACTGACAGACAAATGCACACCTACTCACACATCAACACCCACTGCACCCCGCGGAAACCCGGAAGCCTGAGGCGCTTGCAGCCGCAGGTGGCAGGTTCTTGAGAGACCAAAGGGTTGCGGGAGACTTGAGTTACACATTTGGTTCCAGTCTGTGAGGGCCATTGTTTTGGAGGCGGAGGCCTCCGCGAGGTTGTGAGGGTTCCTAGGGACAGGAGGGCAGAGGGGGGCATATGGCCGGGGCACCAAGGGTTCGGCGCTTCAGTAGCCCCTGTGCCGGGTGGAAATGCCTCGAGCTTTGGTGGGCGAGGGGCGGGGTGATTTGGAAGGGGGCGGGCAGGGTTCCCAGGGAGCCCGGCGGTCGGCCAGTCCAGCTCCGTCGGGCACTCCGCCTGCTAGCCGACGCTGCGGGTATCAGCTCTCTCAGCTCTGCTTTCCAAATGTACGGCTCGGCTCCCGCCACCCACCAAACCTCAGATCCAGGTCAGAGTTAATGACCTCCAGCCCTTCCCCGCTCTCCACGATTCAGCCTTTGCAGCGCAGACCTGTCTGCCGGCCAGACACCCTGTCTGCGAGCCGCCCGCCCCCACTGCTCCCCGCCCCCATCCGGTCCCGGCCCAGCCTTACGGCGGTTCCTCAAATACCAGCCAGGTCCCGCACGTGTCGGCCCCAGCGCCCTGGCGGGCCTCGGAGACGATAGTCGCCCCGCTTCTCTGCCACCACCATCTGCCCTTCCAGCCAGCGCTGTCCGTCCACAGAGCTTCCTAGTTCTGTTCCCTGACTGTGCCAGGCTCTTCTCTTTCGGCCCCTCCAGGGTCTCCCGCACAATGGGCACCTCCAGAGCTTGGCTCTTATGTCCCTACAGAGCCACCTCCGGATTGTGTCTCTTCCTTCTCCTGTACCCCCCCCCGCCCCCAGTCCAAACTCTCTGTCCGCCGGTTCAGGAAATGCTTAATTGGGCGCTTGGTGGATGCCAGGCCCCGAAGTAGGCTCTGAGGATGCATTTTGCGGAGTCGTTGTTCTTAAGGTTCACACGCACGTGAAGAGCTTCCGGAGACCGTGTGACACGCACTGTCCCGGCAGGTGGAATCAAGGGCCATGGGAGCGCCTCCTACGGCCACCCCAGTTTCTCTGCCTGCCCTTTTCCCCGCGCGCGGGCCTCCGGGTCGGGGTCCCTTCTCCCTCTCAGTGGTTCCCGTTTTTCCTCCCTCCTGCCTCTCCACCTCAGGCGCTCCCGCCTTGGGCCAGCTCCCACGCCTCATCCTGGCCCCGTCGCCGGCCGGGCTTCCCCCCCAGGGATCTGTCTCCCCCCGCGGTCCCGGGTTCCACTCGAGGATCCGAGTCCGTCTCAGAGACCAGGGCACCTGCCCTTTTAAGGAATGGAGTGGATGATCCCGCCCGCTCCGGCCTCGGGCACGCCAGAGAGCTAGCAGGGTCCATGGCCAGGAGAAGGGTTGCGGGGCGTCAGGCCGAAGAGAGGGAGAGGTGCTGAGGGCAAGGGAGGGGACCCGCGGCGACGGAGGGCCGAGAGGAAAAGGAAAGCAGGCGGGCAGAGCCTCTGCCTTCGGAGGGTCGCCCTCTGCTCACTGCGGCCGCCTAGCCTCGGGCTGACCCAAGGTTAAGGGGAAATCAGGGGGCGGGACAGAGCCCCTGGAGGCTGCTCCGCGTCCCTCTGCGAAATCCCGCTCCACGGAGCTGGGATTTCAGTAACGGGCCCCTCCTCTGCGAGTCGCCGGCGGCCGAGGCTCTACAGGGGGGGTAAGTCGTCCGAGCCTCCGCTCACACGCCGATCGCCTAGGGCTCGGTGGGGAGAGGAGGCGCGGGACGCAACGGTGGTGAGCTCGAACATGACAGCCCACAGCACCCGAGGCGGGGAAACCCCAGGGCAGAAGGGGCGCTTCGAGTCTGGACCCCTGGCCTCGGACACCGCATGTCACAGCTCAGTTGCGGGGCCGGCAGTGCGGCTCCCCCCAACCTCCCCCTTTCTAAGCTCCGCTGGGAAGCGGCACCTGCCACAGCTCTCCTCCTCCTGGTCCCCCACCGGCCTCAGCAGCCCGCCCGGGCCGGAGTGGGGGAGGTGTGGTGGAGCAGCGAGACTCCAGCAGCGGCCGCTCCCCTCCAGGCACCCTGAGATTTCGGTGGGGAGAAATAGGGGGTCGGGGATGCAGGGAGGAGGAAGAGGAAGACCGCAGGGGTCAGCCGCCGTGCGGTGCGCGGCGGGGGGGAGGGGCGGGGGCTCCCTTCCAGCCTCCGGGGTCTGGGGACTCAGGGATGTAAGGCGGGAGCAGGGGGGTGTGACAATTCAGCAGAGGTCGGGACGTACCACGGAGCCCAGTGGCGGGGGGGGGGGGGCGGGCAAAGGACTGGGTCACCGAGGGGAGCCCCCGCCTCCCTTCGCACAGGCCTACAACTGAGGTTGCAGGGAGAGCTGGAACCCTGCAAGCAGGAGAGGGAAGCGGCGCGTTAAATCCGCCCCCACGCCGCACCCCACTTCCGAGGGGGTGGGCGACAGAGGAGAGGTCGGGGTTGGAGCAGCAGCGAAGGGGCCCCTCCCTTGCACCTCCCCCCGCCGGACTTGGTTGCGCCCGAAGTGTAACACTTTCTCTTTGTCGGAGGAGCGCCGCTGTTTCCTGTGCTCTAGCTCCCGTTGCGGCGGCGCCCGTGGCAGCCCTGGCGGACGCAGGAGCGATGGCAGCGACCGATATAGCTCGCCAGGTGGTGAGTGCGGGGCTTGGGTGCCAGCGTCGGGGCCGGGGGCCTCGGAAGAGCCGAGGAGACCTGGCCGCCGTCACCGCCGCCGCAAGGAGGGGCAGTGGGCACCATCCAGGAGACCGGGCGCGGTGGGACTTCTGCTCCTGGGGTCAGCGACTCAGTCCCCCAGCCTTCCGTCCCCGAGAACCGTGGTGGCGCGCGGGTGGGGGAGGCGAGAGGACTGGTCCAGGCTGCAGGCTGGCGGCTGAACTTGCATTGCCCAAGAGCTGCAGCCAGCGCCGCCGCCGCCCTCGCTGCAGCTGCGGCCCCGCCGCTGGGGCGTTGCCGAATGAATGGCCGCACGGGCCGCCGAGCCCTTCGGGTCCCCAGCACCCTGGCCTCGCTCCCTCGGGCCTTCGGGCCGCGCCCCAGCGCCCCGCCACGCGCCGGGACCCGGGCTTCCTCAGCCAGAGGGGCGTGGGGCTGGGGTGAGCCTGGGGCAGGAGGCGGCGAGTGGTGAGGGGGCGGGGAGGTGACTGGCTGGGGTAGGGTTTTTCCATATGCATTACATATGTGACTGCGTCTGTGTGTGTGTGTGTGTGTGTGTGTGTGTGTGTGTGTGTGTGTATCACTGTGCGTTTGAGTGCGCGCGCGCGCACTCGTGCCCCCGGGCGGACCACGGCGGTGCCCGGCTGGTCTGTGACCCTTGATGCGTCCGCCTGTTTCTGGGAGTGTACTCAGTCCCTGGTGCGTGTCCCTGGGTCCGGACGCTTCTCTCCCCGTTTGCTTGTGCTGTGTGCCTCTGGGTCTCATTTGTGCGTCTGTGTGGGCTGCAGTCCGCTGGCCTGTAGGTGGCTGGCTGGCTGCGTATTTTGGCGTGTTTCTGACACCTGACCCGGGTTTTGCGGGACCCTGGAGGTGGGAGGATCTGTCTCCGGTGCGAGTTCGGTGTCACTGGGCTTGTGTGCCAAAACCTGTGGCGCTGCCTTCTTGACATGGGACTCAGGAAAATAAGTGTGACGCTTACAAAAGCGGTGCCGTCTCTCTCTTTTTGTTGGCAGCCAACTCTGGAAAAAAAAAAAAATCTTCGTTTAACGAACTGAAGTTTTCCAGCCTGGGATGTGCAGAGAAATTATACTGAAGTGACCTGAGGCTCCATGTTTGTTTTTTTAGACCAGAAGTTTCGTTGCAAAGGGAGGGGTATGTTTCCACTTGAGGGAACAACCTGGCCTTTCTATTCCTCCCTGAGTGTCTGGGATTTCTAAGAAGCCCACAGTTACCAGCACCCTGAAGTGAGGAAGGAGACTGAAGTAGAGCTAGGTCAGATCCCATGACAGTAAATATCTGTACTGCTTGATGAAAATCTCTGAAACACACTCTCACAGGACTTTTAAACCTTGTGTCATACTTATTTAGGGAAATAGTCCATGCAATGCAATTCTAGTGCAAAAAATATATATATAGCCTCTAGGTATTTGGTGTAATTGAAATTGATTTGTTTTCAAAATCTGAATCCAGAATCTGGTAGTATTTTTTCTACAGGATACGGCTAAATTTATTCCACTGTCTTGTTCCTGTTTGGAAGGGCAAGGTGATTTCTTTGGATCCTCCCCTACTGCCCTGCAAGACCCTAGCCTGGAGTTCTTTAGGCATTCAGGGTGTGGAAGGACCAGGAGTACTTGGGAGACCATGCTCTGCGATAATGGCGTTTGAGAGAATTCTTTTCTTCCCAAGATTGGCACTCTAATGTGTATTGCATTTGTGTTTTGAGAGCTCCCTCAGTGCCTTTCTGCTCCTCTATTTTAGCGATGGCATGCCTTAAGGAGAAGAATTAGTCCCCTAGATTACACTTGCTCCATCCTTAGTGACCAATAAGGATGCTAATGATTTTTCCTGTCCACTAATGAATTTGCACTGACCTGCCCATACTCTCTCACCAGTCCCCCTAGCCTGAATCAGGGTTGCAGGGCAGATGTGGCAAAGAGGAATCTTCCAGAAGGTTGTGTTTCACCTGGGGCTACCCAGAGATCCCCTTTGTTCTAAAAATGGAGGGGGTTGGTTTAGGGCCACTTGGATAGCTCTGCTTGGTTCCAGTTTGCTCTGGGTGGCCTTGCCCTACTCTACAATGAAGAACAAAATTGTATGCCAGATCCTGAAGCTGAAAGTGCAGCCAGAGCCCTTGAGACCTTGTTATCGTGATAAATGGGTTGCTGGGAAAACTGACGTCACTCTCCAGGCCCCCCTCCTCCCCCAGTCAGTGAAGCTCTTGTCTCTGTGTCATTTGTCTCTCTGCTTGCCTTTGTGTCTGTAAGAAGTTGTAATTCACCAGGGGAAGATGCAATTAACTCGGGAGACCTTGGACGTCTGGTTGCTGATTGTTTCTTTCAGCAAAGGCATATTCAGGGTTTGGGAAAAGAAGACTAGAGTCTTAACCTAAGTGTGCCTAGCCTAGGAGTTCTTTTTAATGAGCTCTGAGATACGGTGCCATGCAAGTGGTGCTCTGGTGTGTGTGAGGGATGGGCTGTCCTCTCCAGAGTCAGTTGAGGGTCACTCTGGCCTGTAAGATAACATCAACTAGTGACAAAAACAGACCTTAGAGTTCCTGGGTAGGACCCTTATTTGTGCATACATGCAACTTGAAAGCTCAGCTTTTGCTTCCATAACACAACCCCACCCTATTTGAATGAACACCATAAAGATTCTTTGTGACAAAACTGTTTCTTTAGCGTGTCCACAGGGTTTATTTGATTGACTAATAAGTGTCCAGCACTATGGCTAGCCCTGGTCAAGGATACTAAAAAACGTAATAGAGGTACTTCCTGGCTTTTACACTTATTCTAGTCTAGTTGGAAAGACTAATTGTGTACATGGGGAAATAATTAGAGAACTACAGAAGATTCTTGGGATGTTCCCATCTCCAGCCCCTGCCTGTGATGTGGCTTGGGCTACTATTAATATATACTCTAATGGGACTTCCCTAGTGGTCCAGTGGGTAACACTTTATCTTCCGATGCAGGGGATGTGGGTTTGATCCCTGGTTGGGGAGCTAAGATCCTGCCTGCCTCTTGGCCAAAAAACCAAAACATAAAAAAGAAAAACACAGAAGCAATATTGTAACAAAGTCAGTAAAGACTTTAAGAAAATGGTTTACATAAAAAACCCTTAAAAAATATATGTTTATATATGGTCTAGTGGTTTTCCATACTTTCTTCAATTTAAGTCTGAATAAAGTCAGGAAAACCACTAGACTCTCTCTCTCTCTCTCTCTCTATATATATATATATATATACACACACAAATATATATTTTAAGGGTTTATTTTTATTTTTATGTAGACCATTTTCTTAAAGTCTTTATTGACTTTAGTCCATCTAGTCAAAGCTATGGGTTTTCCAGTAGTCATGTATGGATGTACAAGTTGGACTCTAAGGAAAGCTGAGTGCTGAAGAATTGATGATTTTGAACTGTGGTGTTGGAGAAGACTCTTGAGAGTCCCTTGGACTGAAAGGAGATCCAACCAGTCAATTGTAAAGGAAATCAGTCCTGTATATTCATTGGAAGGACTGATGCTGAAGCTGAAACTCCAATACTTTGGCCACCTGATGTGAAGAACTGACACATTGGAAGAGACCATGATGCTGGGAAAGACTGAAGGCAGGAGAAAGGGATGACAGGATGAGATGGTTGGATGGCATCACCAACTTGATGGACATGAGTCTGAGCAAGCTCTGGGGGTTGGTGACGGACAGGGAAGCCTGGCGTGCTGCAGTCCACGGGGTCGCAAAGAGTCGGACATGACTAAGCGACTGAACCAAACTGGTATGTATACACACACACACAGTGCGTCACAAGAGACGGACACAACTGAGTGACTGAACTGAACTGATATGTGTATGTATACACACACACACACACACACACACTCTGCAAGGTTCCATGTCTTGTCCAAGGTAACTAGGAAGGCATGGCGTGGGCCCCAGAGGCCACAGCTGCTGGCTTTTGCACTGAGTTGTTTCTTTCAATGTTGCTTTTTAGGGTCCAGCCTATAAGTGCTGGCCCATAGAAAGTAGGGCTTACTGATTCTGATTTGAACCAATCCCACAATGTGGACGATGATACTTTCCTTCAGTGGCAGCCAGATAATGGTCTTTCTGCCTAAAGAAAGAGCTTGCCGGGCCCAATGCTGCCAGGGTACCACCTACAGGTGGCTGCACTCTGGTCTTGCTATCAATGACACTTAACCTTGATTCCCATTGCAGTGCCTTGCCTCAGCCATCTCCACCACCTCCCACTAAAAGTCATATTCTACCCCAAGCAGGGAGATGAAAACTGTAACATTCACCTATATCTCTGCAAATACAACATATGCAAATACAGCACTGAAGAAGACTTGCATGGCCCCAAATAGTAAAATTTCATGAATCTAAGTCGAGGGTCTGTGGATGATCATGGTACTATTTTCCAACTTTTCTGTGTGTTTGAGACTTTGCAGAGTTAAAATTTGTAGGGCAATGGCAATGTCCGTCCTCCTCCTTGCAAATGCCACATGGCCCCTACCCTCGGGGAGTTTACGATCTAGTAGTGGAGGCAGACACAATTAACTATGATTATCCCTGTGATGTGCTGCAGAGGAGAGCTACTGCCTGCTAGGATAATTCATTACAAGGGAACCTGATCCAGCCCTGGCCGGGGTTGGGGGGTGGGGGTGGGTGACAGGAAAGGCTTGCTGAGGGCTTTAACCAGCAGAAGGATAGGTGTGAAGATGGGGGATCTCACGTCTGCTCCCAGGCTGGGAACATTTCCTTTGTTAATTCACACACTTTTATTTTCATTCATTCCTTCTGCATGTGTTTATTGGGCACCGACTCTGCCAGGCTCTGTGCCAGGTGCTGGGAATATAGTGGTGGGCAAGGCCCACACGACAGCCCTCTCAGAGCTTCCAGATGAGAGGCCAGAATAAGCCCTCTTCATATCCTAAAACCCGGAAATGTGAGTGTCAGCGGCGTTCTTATTACAAAACTGCATTACAACCAAGCAATTTGTCTGTATAGTATAATGAGATTTTGATCTGCAGTCATGTGCACATTTACTTTGTAGAGTCTCTGCTGTAAATTTTCTATTAATTGCTGGCTTTGTTACCCAGCACGGCCCCTCCCTTTGTGTGCTGTAAGGGAGAGAACCTGTAGCATTAGCCTGAGCAAAACTAATTAGGAATCTAAGTCCCCTGGAAAAAGGTATTCCAGAACTAAATGGGACTGATTTCTGGGCTTTTCCTGGGTTTCTGGATTATCAGAGCCGGGGTTTCATGTTAGTATGAACGACTGAGGAGCGCTTTTCAGTCACGTGTACATTAAAACCACATTCAAGAAAGAACCAGCGAGGAAAGAAAGAAAAAGAATACCGTGGATGAGTGTAACATGTGTCTTTCAACGATCTCAAAATGCTTCCATCTGTATGATTTCATTTTCCCCAACAGCTTCCTGGACGAGTATTATTGTTCTTTTCATTTTATGGGTTCAGGGAGACCAAACGACTTAGTCCAAAGTGTTATTGTTGGTCAGTGGATGAAGCAATGAAACATCTACCAGATGACACAAATTCAGTTTTTAAAACACCCTGGCCTTGTCATCATGATTCCAAGAAATAAAAATCCTGACATGTCCCTTCTACCCCTCTGTTCACTGCATCTTCCCCTCCCCCCAGCACACTTAATCATAGAGGTCAAGAAAGACTATACTTGGGTGCTTGGGAGATGCTCTGATGTTAAAAAGAGATTCTCAGCTTAAACCAACCCAGATAGCGCAGTCATGGCAATGTGTGGGCTTGCTTTCTTTCTTCTTTCCCATATTGCTTTAAATAAAAATCTTGGAGCCACCAGCCATGTAATGATGGATTATTTTAAGTAACAACTGGCGGGGGAGGGGGGCGCAGGATGAATTAGAAACACAGACCCTTCCTCCTCGGTTTGGCAGGAGGAGGCTTCTGCTGCTGGGATTTGAAACCGTGGGTTTTCTCTGCTGCCTGCACAGAGGAAGGAGGCCACATGCTTGGGAGGGGGAGAAATAACGTTCCCGCTTCTGCAGTGTCTTCTCATTAGAGGCAGCCATCTGCTGAATTACGCAGCATGCTCTCCACTGGCCTCGGAGTCGGGTCATTCCTTCCACTCACATAAAGGGAACTGCGGGAAGGATTCGCGGGCCTTCTCAGGGACAGGACCCAGGGCTCAGGTTTCTCCAGCCAGGGCCTTCTCTGATCCCCTAGGAAAGCGCCGGGGTAGCAGGGGCCGAGCCTTGCTTTCACGGCCCTGATGAGGTGTGAGGTCGTGTTCGGTTTCCTTTTGCAGCAGAGGCCCCAGCTCTGAGCACTGGCGCTGAGGCAGGAACTGGGTTTTTTCAGATCCCCTTTAAATGAGACCAGATGGAGGCAGAGGCAAATTCAGGCTCCCCAGAGGACAGTTGGGCATTCATCCAGAGGCCTGTGAGTAAACCTTTTTTTTTTTCCTTCTCTTTTTAACAGATTGGACATAACAATGGCCAGAACACCTAGGAGACTCTTTAAATGACCTGATTGGAAGTGAAGCTGTCTGGCTTTTGTGGGAAAGTTGACCCACCCTGGGCAGGGGTCACCCCTGGCCTGAGGTGGAGGAGATCTTTTACCTAGAATCTGGCCTGTTGGCTTCGGTAGCCCTGGGGCTCTTAGAGGCCAAACTGAGGCTCAGGCCTGAGTCAGAAGAGAGGGAACTGGGAGCTGGAGGTGGGAGAGAGGAGTCAGAAAAAGGGCACTGGCCTTGATGAGCCTGTTCCGCCACCCTTCTCCTCCTGACTAGCATCAGCCCCAAGCCCCGTGTCTTGGAATTCTAGCAGCAGAAAGAAATCTCTGTGCCACTTGAGTCAGCCTTTCCATTTGAGAGTGGCTGGCTGCTTGTCACGGTCCCCTCACCGGTCTCTGCCTCTAAATCACTGTGTAACTGGGGACACGTCACTTCCTCCCTCCGAGTCTCTGTTTCCCCTTTTGTAAAAGGAGCCGGTTGGATGAAGTGATCTTTAAGGGCGTTTCCAGCTCTAACAGCGTACAGTTCTTGTGTTTCCTAGTCCTCTGGCCTGATTTCTTTCAGGTCCTTGACTTCTTCTGCTTCCAAATGAGATGGCAGAATTTAAGTCCACCTTTTCCTTGCTTTGACTCCTTGAGCTGGGTGGAAAGACTGTTGTAGAGAAAGCAAGCCAGTGGTTTTTAGCTCAGCAGGGTCTCTGGAACTGGAATGGAAAGCAACGACCCTTCAGATATTGTCTGTCTATCCGTGTAGGTCTATATAGCTGTTGTCTTCCTATAAAAGTACATGACAGCTGAATTTTTGTCTATTGAATCCCCTTTTAAATGCACTAGAAGAGCTAGCTATTTAATAGAATCCTGCTGTGAATCCTTTTACAGGAGGAAAAGCCACTCTGGAATTGATCTGGTGTATTAAAACCCAGAGTTGGATTTGCCACAACTGGGCCTTCTGTCTCCACGGGGGACATGGTTTCCTGTGTGCCTCCCCAGGATCCCCTAAGTTACTCCCCTACTGAAAGGCACTGGGGCCCCCAAGGTGTGCTGCTGGCTTTTGCAGGCTTTATGTCTCATCCAAAAGGCCCCCACATTTCTCTCTACCAGTTAGGGCATCATTATTACTGTCAGTTTCTTCATCCCAGTTTAATCAGAGCCAGGGAAATCCTGACATTTCATGTGTTAGGCATATTGGAGTTTTTTGCTTTCATTTTTGTTTTTAACCTCTGGGAACTTATCAGTACTTTTGTGCTTCTTATGGCTAATAATGCAGGTCATTAACATGATTATCTCTATCAGTTGTATCCAACTCTTTGCGACCCTATGGACTGTAGCCCTCCAGGCTTCTTTGTCCATGGGATTCTCCAATCAAGAATACTGGAGTGGGTTGCCGTGCCCTCCTCCAGGGAATCTTCCCGACCCAGGGATCGAACCTGTGTCTCTTGTGTCACTTGCTAGTGGTAAAGAACCCACCTACCAATGCAAGAAACAAGAGACACAGGTTCGATCCCTGGGTTGGGAAGATTCCCTGGAGGAGGGCACGGCAACCCACTCCAGTATTCTTGCCTGGAGAATCCCATGGACAGAGGAGCCTGGCAGGCCACATTCCGTAGGGTCATACAGAGTCAGACACCACTGAAGCGACTTAGCATGCAAGCACTTGACAACACTGGAGGCAGCAAATAGGGCTAGCATCCACGTGATTGCTTCATCAGGTTATGCGATTTGACTTTGACTCCTGCTTCACGTGAATCTTTTCGGTGTTGCTGTTGTTTTTGGCCTCACCAACTTTGTGCTTTGTGGGTTTTCTCTAGTTGCGGTGAGCAGTTATTCTCTAGTTGTGGTGATTTCTCATGGCGGTGGCTTCTCTTGTTGCAGAGCATGGGCTCTAGGATGCTCGGGCTCAGTAGTTGTGGCACACTGGCTTAGTGGCTCCGCAGCATGTGGGATCTTCCCAGAGCAGGGATTGAACTCATGTCCCCTGCATTCACTGGGAGGCAGATACTGAACCACTGGACCACCAGGGAAGTCCCCATTATACTTTATAATAATAAGGCATAACAGGGCTTTCCTGATGGCTCAGCACTGAAGAATCCGCCTGCCAATGCAGGAAACTTGGGTTTGATCCTTGGGTTGGGAAGATTCCCTGGAGAAGGAAGAGGCAACCAACGCCAGTGCTCTTGCCTGGAAGACCCCATGGACAGAGGAGCTTGGCTGGGTACAGTCCATAGGGTCGTAAAGAGTCACACACAACTTAGCGACTAAACAACAACAACATGCTACATAATAATGTTATATATATATATATATATATATATATATTATGGGGCTTCCCACATGGTGCTAGTGGTAAAGAACCCATCGGGAAAATCCCCTGGAGGAGGCCATGGCGACCCACTCCCGTATTCTTGCCTGGAGAATCCCCATGGAGAGAGGAACCTGGGGGGCTACAGTCCATAAAGTCGCAGAGTTGGACACGATTGAAATGACTTAGTATGCATGCACCTATGTTATAATAAGGAAAATAATAAGGTTTTATTGTATTATTGGTAAAACAAATATTTTATATACAATAAAACTGCCTGAAAGCTGAATACTTAACTGAATTATCTGATTATCTGTACATAAAGCAACTTTTTCATTGTAACTAAAGATTTTGCTGAACTATCTGAGGCTACTTTCCTGCCTAGGAAAATATCATCATAGATGCTTTTTAAAAAATAACATTGTAATTCTGATTATAAAATTAAAATATGCCTACTGTAGAAAGTTTGGAAAACAGAGGAAAGCACCAGCTCTTACAGCCCCTCCAGCCCCAAAACGACCATTGTCATCATTTTGGTATATATTCTTCCAAGCTTTTAAAAATGCATATATACTTATTTTCCCCATGATTGGGATGATCCTGTATACACAAGGTTTTGTTTTTTTCACCTAACAGTATTTGGTGATCATGTTCCTATGCTATTAAATATTCTTAGAATATGATTTTTACCATCCGCTTAATAGTCCATCATGCATCACTGAACTATTCATTGAGTTTGAACATCCTGAAGATTTTCAGGGTCTCTCAGAGGTCACTATTCAGAGCTGGCGATCGATGTAGCGAAAGGGAAGGTGTGAGAAATTAGGCCCACCACGAAGTGACACATGAGGCTGCCAGAGAGACTCTGATTTCCATGTTTCTGTCCTTTCCTAGCATCTCCATGTCAAGGCCAGAGGAAGAAAGTCAAGGGCAAGCCCAGTGATCAGCCATGAGTTCCAAACTTTTTGTTTTGGTCTCATCCTTCAGAATGACAGCTACTAACTTGGCCACTCCAGGTTTTTTTTCCACCCCGGTTTGAAATGGAGACAGATGGACCCTCCTTTTCCTATGCCACAAAGGTTGGAGCGGGGAGGGGGACAGCGGTGGCCCATTTGGGTGCTTACGGGACTCTTTATTTTCAGAATCACAGCAAGGGGAAACTGATGCACAGCTGGAACCGCCTTCGCTCGTTCTTCATAACATGAACCTTCAAATATTCAATTAAAACACGAAATTGGCGTGTCCTCAGGGGAGGAGGCGGAAGAGAAAGAGAGCGGTGTTTCTGCCTGTGATATGAAATGTGGTATAACGTATTTCAAAACCGCAGGTGCCTGCAGATGAGGCGAAAACAGGAAACGCAATTGGGGAGGGGAGTGGAGGCTCCCCCAATTCTCAGGAGCATGCTTTCATTTTTGCCTTCCTTTCAGCTCCTCTCAGACTCTGCATCCTAATTACCCCTGCTGCAAAGCTGAGTGAGAACTCTCTTTTCGTGTATTAAAGATGTTTTTAAATTACACAGGTAATGTGTGAATACATTCATACTATAAAAGAATCAAATAATGCAGAAGCACACTGACTAACCCCCTGAGTAAGCCTCTAGTTCCGGTCCCCTCTCCTGAGGTAGCTTGAGCTCTGGGTTTTTAAGAGGTGTCTTTTTGGTTGCCTTTCTCTGCACTCACATACATGTATGTGTCAATACACACATGTAGGGATTTTTGCATGTGTCAACTCACACTGTGCTTATTGTTCTACAGCTTCTATTTTTCTACTGTGTCTCAGATATTCCCATCAGTACCTATAGTAAATTCTTTTTTATGTACTGGAGTACAGTTGATTTCTTGATCTTTGGGCTCCCCTTGTGGCTCGGCAGTAAAGGATCTACCGGCGATGCCTGCCAATGCAGGAGACGTGGGTTCAATCCCTGGATAGGGAGGATTCCCTGGAGACAGAAATGGCAACCTGCTCCAGTATTCTTGCCTGGAGAATTCCACAGACAGGAGAGTCTGGCGGGCTCCGGTCCAGGGGGTCTCAAGAGTCGGACAAGACTTAATGACTAAACCACCACCACCATAGTTGAATTACAATGTTGTATTAATTTCAGGTGTATAGCAAAGTGACTCTGTTATACATATATCTACTCTTTTAGATTTATTTCTCATATAGGTTATGGCAGAGTATTGAGTGGCGTTCCCTGTGCTATACAGTAGGTCCTCGTTAGTTACCTATTTTATTAATATATATAGTAGTGTGTATGTCAATCCCAATCTCCCCATTTATCTCTGCCCCTCCTTATTCCCTGGTAACCAAAAGTTTATTTCTAGATCTGTAATTCTATTTCTAGACCTACTGCATGCTTCTTAATGGCTGCAGAATATTCCAGAATGTGCACTTACCATAATTTAGTTAACTATTTTCCCATTGTCGGCCATTTAGGTTTTTTCCCCCTAGGTTTTCAGTATTATAAATAATGCTGTAATGAAGTTCCTTGTACTGTACATGGATCTTTGTATAGGCATGTGAGTTTCTGTAGAGTAAATTCTCAGGGAAGGTTGCAGGGTCATGGGAGATGAGCCATTTAGCATTTTGGTGGCTCTGTCCTTTCTAGCATCTCAGTTTAAAGCCTCAGACGTGGCACCACCTGATACTCAAGATGGTAAGAGTTTAGTGACATGTGCTGGGCCAGGTTGCCAGTTCCATCTCCTCTTGTGCACTTTGTAATCCAGGGAACATTCAATGAACTGCAATCAAAGCAATCAGGCCCTCAATTAATCAGACCACCTTAAGGAGAAATAGGAGAGAGATAAACTACCAGAGGTTTAGAGAGGAATGGGGTGGGGCGGGGGGAACTTCTGGGGGCTGTCATAGGGTCAATGTCCACTCAGCCCAAATCCTGTCCTTTTCACCTCTATATATTTACCTCTGAACAATGGGGCTGATATTCATAATGGTGACCTTGACATCTTCTAAGATTCATCAAAGCAGGAGTGAATGGTGCTCGCCAGACAGGATTTCCTAAAGCAGGAACTGCATTTACAAATTCATTTTTGAAGCTTTCTCAGCTACAAGGACTGAGACGTACAATTTACTGCTTAAATCTTGGTTAGCAAGAAAGACACATTGTTCAGATCCCATGTTCCCTAGTTCCTAGTACTGGACACCAGGTAAAAAAGGATTCTAAAAGTTACCAGTGGCCTTCACCAAATCCAGACCAATGGTTGTTTCTTTGTAATTCTTCCTGACTTCAACCTTGGCCTCTGGTGATAGAAAACTATTGGGTCATCTCTTACTTTCCTGATCATTTCCCTCCCTCTTGGAAGAATTCTCTTCATCTTCCCATTCCTTACTTGTGGGCATTTCTTTCTTTTTTTTGTGGGCATTTCTTATATTCAATGTTTAGTTCTTTTCTCCCTGTTCTGTCTCTTGAAGAACACATCCAGTTTCATACTTCTCACTCCTAAATTTGTCTCAGTCCTGAATTCTCCCTGAGCATGCAATTCCATATTGCTAAATACATACTGGACTTCTTCTGGATAGATATGTCACCATAAAATCAAAACTATCTCACTTTCTTTAATATAGAAAATGCTTTTACAAATCCAAAAGAGAAAGGCAAGCACCCATTTTAACAAAATCGGCAGAGACATGGATAGGTAACTCACATATACATAGACACAATCACATACACAGTCGAACAATAAAAAAAATTCACTCTCACTAATAAAATGCAAATTAAGTGACATGATGCCATTTTCCAGTGACAAAATTCATGATGGTTAAAAAACCTCAGAAGCGCAGTGCTAGTCTAAGTATGTGTAAACAGACACGCTCACACACTGGTGTTGAAAATAGACATTTGTAATATTCTCTGTTGAATGATTTCTCAATGTGTACCGAAGTCTTTCCAGTGTGTGTGCCCTTGGACCCAGCAGGGTTTAATTCTAGGAATTTAGCTTAAGGAAATAATCAGAGACTATGCAAACGTGTAAGAACATGAATTATTACTTAAAATGGTTGCAAACTTGGAAACAGGCTAAAGGTCTAGCAGTGGAAGATGGGTTGAAAAAACGTGGTAAATTCTTACAATGGAATGCTACATGACCAAAAATGTGTTGTTTTAGAATATGCTTAATTAATCAAGAGAGCATCCATACTATATTAAGTGTCAGATTATCTGTCAAGCCAGGTGATGAAAAGGAATATATATACAGAATTATCCCATTTTGTAAAAAAAAAATAAAAAAGAGATAGAGAAAGAAGTATATAGACTGTAGGGCAACACATAAATATTAGTGACGATTATCTCTGGAGAGTGATATTATGAGTGATTTTTATTTTCTTCTTTATAATTTTCCATATGTTTTAAAATTTCTACAGTGAACATTGATTACTCTTATAAAAATCTGATAAATGTAATTTAAAAGTAATAGCTGAAATGAGAATCTTAGACTTTTCCACTAAAGCACCCTTTCCTGGCTTCCCACTTTCTGCCCTTGGTGTCATCAATCCAAGCTCCCAAGCCTAGGACCTTGCAGCCTGACAGCTTTGATTGTTCCTTTACTGTCTCTGCCCCAACACTCACTGAGTCTCATTCTTCCTCTAGGATGGCTCTCAAATTTGTTCCTCCCTCCTGAGTCCCAAGTCAGATCAGTTCATTTCAGCCAGCATTTATTGTCACAGTGCCTGCTTGTCATTCTGCCAGTTCAGCGTTATTGGAGTCACCCCCTAATATGTCTTCCTGCCCCTGCCCTCTCTCTCCTCCCACTGATCAAGTGCCCAGCAGCTGGAATGATGTTTTGAAAACACCACTTGTGTCATGGTCCTTCCTGCTCAAAACACTCAGAATGCCCCTTTCAAACCCCATTGCCTGGGGAAGAAAGGCCATATGCTTTCTTCAGCTATTTCAGGCACTCACAGCACTGGGCTAGGTGGGAGATAACTGTGGCCATTTGAGGGGTGTTTGGTGAGGTTTTGGCAATGAACTAAATCTTTAAGAATAAGATATGGAGTCCTCCCCACTGCCATTCACTATCTTCAGTTTGAAAATTCCCTTTCCTCACCTTTTGGCACTTGGACCAGAGGCCTTGGAGCAGTTGGAAGTTTCATGGTGCCGAATTTGGAGACAGGAAGAGGCAGCCAGGGGCGATAAAATAGGGCTCAGGAAACCTCGACTCTTGAGTCCATTCCAATTTCTGATCTGCTAAGTAGGAGGCTCCATCAAGAAAGCAGATGGGCTCTTAGGTTTCTGTCTCCCCTGCAGCCTTGAGGACCAAGAGTGAATGGTGGGAAACTTATATCTCTCTTTGATTGTTTTGATAAAAAGAAGGAGAAAGGGGTGAGGGAAGGCAAAGAGGGGCAGATGTAGAACAAACCCTAAGTGATGCGGGCCACTCATGAAACTCAGCTGTCTTCAGATACCCCTCTGGGGTCCAGAATCTACCAGCCAGGACCAAGTGATGGCATATGGTTGTCTGTTGAGAATACTCTGCTGGGAGTGTGTGGGATGGGATGTTTGAGGGTAACCATCTTGCCAGATGGCAGTCACGGGCACTCGTCCTGTCTCTTCAATGACCTGGTGGCACTGATGGGAGTTGGATCCCACGCTGGGGGGAGGGCTGTCTGGGAACCAGTGGTGCAATGCCAGCTGCTGAGGGGCTCCCCCGCCAAAGCAGTCTGTCTGTTTCAGTGCAAAAATTTACCCTGATGTTCTGAGTCGAAAAGCTGGGCCCGTCCAGCCTGAGAGGTGCCTGCTAGCACAGCTGGTGATGCTGGGACAGGACTCCTGGCACCTTCTGTGTCCATTTTGGATTGCTCTTGGCACCTTTCTGGGTATAGAACAGAACACCCAACAGAAAGTCTGACTCCCTGTGTAGCCCACCCCTACTGTCTAGCTCATCTGTCTCCTGCTTCCCCTTTCCTCTCTGCACCCCTCTCTTGGGGCCGCCAGCACTTAGCCGGCTTCTTGAGTACAAGCAGCCCCTTCGGTCCTGCCCCCTGGCTCCTTGGAAGCCTTCCTTAGTGTGAAGTTCTCCCTGTTTTGTAGAACTGCTAACAATGAGAACCCTTGGGACCTGCAGGCAGAGCAAAGGCTCCCTGCTTTCCAGGGCTGCGAATGGCTTACCTGACCCCGATGGAGACCAGGGAACCTGGGGCAGGCCGAGGGCAGCTGTGTAGCTGGACTGTCGCAAAGTGTTCCATGGCATCGCCTATTGTTTGAGGGTCTGAGGGGGAGGAGGACGTCACAGTGCAGTCAGAGCTGCAGCTACAGTCGCTGGAGTATTTATCACACGCTAGGCCCCGTGCTCAGGGCTTGAAGAGCTTTATCCTATCCAGTCCTCACACCAGTCCTACGAGGTAGTAACTGCTACTGCCTGGTTTTACAGATGCGGAGATTTCGAGAAGTTGAGTAAATTTGTCTGAGGTCAGGAGGTCGAATGTGGGACTCCCGCTCAGACCTGCCTGAGGTTGTGCCACCTTGGTTAGATCCCCCAAAGTGCCCTAGAGAGAGGAGTAATTGCTTTTTAAAATTTTATTAATTTTTTTTTTTTTGGCTGCCCTGGGTCTTGGTTGCTGAGTGTGGGCTTTCTCTAATTGTGGTACTTGTGCTTAGTCACCCCTTGGCATGTGGAATCTTAGTTCCCCGTCCAAGGAGCAAACCTGCAATGACTACATTGGAAGGTGGGTTCTTTAATGGGGGACCACCAGGGAAATCCCAGTAATTGCTTTTGTGAAGTTTCTTTGTCATGTTTGCTGAACACTTATATGTATTCCAGGCTTTGTCCTAAGCTCGTTACATGTGTGTTAGCGTATTGAGTCTCCCAATCACCTATAACATAATATCGTCTCCAACAGGAGAGTTAACCCAAGAATGGGAACCTCCGGCCCCAGTGTTCTCATCCTCTTACCCCACCCCCAACCCCGTACAAGCCCCCTCTATAGTTGGCTGCTTGTGAACTGTATTGACATTCATTATGGAGCCTCAAGGATGCCGGAACCCAAGCATCCATGATTTGTAAGCTAATGGGTCATTTTGCTTTGGATCAGGAACTAGCTAAGGGGAGATGAGCCTGACTCCCCGAGTGTGTGTTCCTTCCTAGCACAGAGGGCACTGGGATGGGAAAGTGAGACCCAGGTTGCCTGTAAGCACGTCCTCATTTTCTCCCCTTCCTCCCTTTCCAAATTAGGGTGAAGGTTGCCGAACGGTCCCCCTGGCTGGACATGTGGGGTTTGACAGCTTGCCCGACCAGCTGGTGAATAAGTCAGTCAGCCAGGGCTTCTGCTTCAACATCCTGTGCGTGGGTGAGTATTTCCATAGCAGGAAATTCTATTACAGAATATGGATCCTTAATGGCTGGATGTGGCTTGGCAGGTAATTAGGTTCGTTAGTGTGTTGTTCTGATCTATCTGCAAGAGTATTTCTCCCCCTCTTCTTCTTTTATCCCTCTGCTTGTTTTGTGAGCAGCTGGCTGTAATTATGCTTTTTTTTTTTCTCTGCCCAGACCAGAATGTGGGGCCATCCCTTGGGGGTGGGGGGAACTGAGCTGTGTGACACCCAGTGGAAATTCTGTGAGGGAGCTGACCAGCTCTTGTCAGGTTTGTTCTGACGTAGAGAATAAGAGCCAGGGCAGAATTGGGAGGGAGGTAACGGCGCTGGAAAGATGCCTGCTTCCCAGCTGTGGGCAGTGGGTTGGGTCTGTCCATTTCCTCTGCAGCCCTGCTGTGCTTGGTACAGTTTGAGCCTAAGCGCAGGGACCACACAGCTATGTGGCAAGTTCTTTTATTCCCTTGAAGTGTATCTGTGCCTGGATCTTTAGTCTCAAGTGTGGGAACCGTGTCTTAGTCACCTCTACTGTGCTAATCACAGCACAAAGAGAGTTCAATGATGTACATGAAATGAATGAATGAATTATCTCCGCAGGAACCACTCACTATACTTCTCAAACACTTTCCTGTGTTAGTAATTTGGGTCCTTACTAGGACTCTGGGACGGACACAACTGGGCGACTTCACTTTCACTTTTCACTTTCATGCATTGGAGAAGGAAATGGCAACCCACTCCAGTGTTCTTGCCTGGAGAATCCCAGGGATGGGGGAGCCTGGTGGGCTGATGTCTTTGGGGTCGCACAGAGTCGGACATGACTGAAGTGACTTAGCAGCAGCAAGTAGCCTCAAGGAACAGAGGGAGACAAAGAAACTCCAGAGGATAAGGGACTTACCTGAGTCCACACAGGATAAGTGGCGGAGCCATGACAAGGACCCAGGTCTGCCTGACCCTTTGTTCCTCCCACTGCTTCTGTAACTGCTGCCTGCAACACCTCTTGAGAACCAAGAAGTGTTTTGGAAACTGTCACACTCCAACCAAACACATCTGAGGAATAGCAGTTCCCTGACATTCTTTAAGAATCTCTCTTTAGACCTTGCTGCCGTGCTGTGCTCAGTCCTGTCCAACTCTTGGCTGAGACCTTAAATAATCCCAGATTTACAAACATGATCACAGCATATAATTTTCACTATACGGTGCAGTAAGGCATACCTGCATATTTTCAGTGACGTACCTCCAAACCTTAATGACTGTACAAATACCATAATAATGGCAGTTTTCATGCCAACTGGAACACTCAAACACTTGCTAATTGCCTTTTCTTATTTTTGTATAGCCCTTATGGGGAGTTCATTCATGTTGAGGGTCTGAACCACGACTGAATTGCATATTTTACTCTAATGGTCTAAAGTTATGTTTTCTAACTAAGGCCATTCCTTTTTGTGGGACTCTTTTATTTTTTTGTCTCCATCCCTGGCACTCCTCAGATCATTTCGTGGAGGAGAATAACTGCACCCTCAAGGACAAGTAGAAAAAACAAAGCCACTTCTACATCTGGGGGACAGGTGGTCAGCTAGGCTCACTCAGTAGTGACAAGACTCACTCCCACTGTCCAGCTCTGAAGCCTATGAGATGAAAATACATGCTTCACAGATTACTTATCAGGGGCCTGAAAGTCCACATCTAGGCTGTTAATTCTTCAAATGCCAAAAGTCGACCCATGGTTATGATGAAGTTCTATTAGGAGAGGGATACAAAACAGCAGCTGTGGTGATCGACATCAAGATCAAATGCCATCACATCCAATATTAGCCCTGCCAGATCTTTCCCATCTTTGGCTGATGGCCAACTTATTTCACATAACATTTGATTACTGAAAAACTTACGCACAAACATGATGGAGTCTCTTGGCATTCCTCCCAGAGCTCCGGATGACCTGCGCTGAAGTCAAGGGGATGAGAAGTGAAGGCCCACCCATGTCAACCTCTCAAACCAAGTGCAATTGAGTGGCTGGTACAGCTTTGGGAGAGCCTAAGTGTGGGGTAATTGGCCATTCGGACCACAGGCTCTCCTAGGGCCCAGAGGAAGAGGCAACCAAGCTCCAGGCAAAGTGGGTGGGAGAAATAGTAAACCCCCACTCACCCACGCAGTTACAACTGTAACTGCTTCACTGTGCCTGCAGGGATAGAATTGCTCAACTGCTGGGGACAGACCCTCCAAGAGGAAAAGGGGAGAAAGGAGACCCTTACACCCAAGGAGTCACCCCTTCTCTTCCTCTCCCTACTGATGAA